>NW_027047289.1:0-15928 GCF_025399875.1 Dalotia coriaria
GTTTTAAAAGGTTTTTTAAAAAAAAAATAAAAAATTCGTCTTTTTTATGCTGTTTTACGCGTTAAAACGCAAATTAAAACTCAAAACGTGCTTTTTTTCTAAAATAAGCATTTTCAAGCATTTTTTTGATCGTTAAATCTTCAAATAGACGCAATATTAATAAAAACGGGAATAAAAATTCGTCGTTTTATGCTGTTTTACGCGTTAAAACGCAGATTAAAACTCAAAACGTGCTGTTTTGCTAAAATAAGCATTTTCAAGCATTTTAGATCGTTGAAATCGTTCAAAGAAGCCAATATTAAAAACGTTTGAAAATTCGTCGTTTTATGCTGTTTACGGGTAAAAAGCAGATTAAAACTCAAAAAGGGCTGTTTTGCTAAAATGCATTTTAGCATTTTTAGATCGTTGAAATCGTTCAAATAGACGCAATATTTAAAAAAAGAATAATAAAAATTCGTCTTTTTGCGTTTACGCGTTAAACGCAGATTAAACTCAAAAACGTGCTGTTTTTGCTAAAATAAGCATTTTCAAGCATTTTTAGATCGTTGAAATCGTTAAATAGACGCAATAAAAATAAAACGAATAATAAAATTTCGTCGTTTTATGCTGTTTTACGCGTTAAAAGCAGAAAACTCAAAACGTGCTGTTTTGCTAAAATAAGCATTTCAAGCATTTTTTGATCGTTTTAAATCGTTCAAATAGACGCAATAAAATAAAAACGAATAATAAAAATTTCGTCGTTTTTTTGTTTTACGCGTTAAAACGCAGAATAAACTCAAAACGTGCTGTTTTGCTAAAATAAGCATTTTCAAGCATTTTAGATCCCTTGAAACGTTGAAATAGACGCAATATTAATAAAAACGAATAATAAAAATTTCGTCGTTTTTATGCTGTTTTTCGCGTTAAAACGCAGATTAAAGCTCAAAACGTGCTGTTTTGCAAAATAAGCATTTTCGCATTTTTTGATCGTTGAAATCGTTCAAATAAACCCAAAATTAATAAAAACGAATAAAAAAAATTCGTCGTTTTTTATGCTTTTTACGCGTTAAAACGCAGTTAAACTCAAAACGTGCTGTTTTGCTTTTAAAAAAAGCATTTTCAAGCATTTTAGATCGTTGAAATCGTTCAAAAGGGGGCAATAAAAAAAAACGAACAATAAAAATTCCGTGCGGGTTTTTCGCGGGAAAAAAGCAGATTAAAACTCAAAACGTGCTGTTTTGCTAAAATAAGCATTTTCAAGCATTTTAGATCGTTGAAATCGTTCATAAAACGCAATATTAATAAAACCCTTAAAAAAATTCGTCGTTTTATGCTGTTTTAGCTTAAAACGCAGATTAAATCAAAACGTGCTGTTTTGCAAAATAAGCATTTTCAAGCATTTTTAGATCCGTTGAAATCGTTAAATAGAAGCATTTAATAAAAACTAAAATTCGTCGTTTTTATGCTGTTGTTTTCGCGTTAAAACGCAGATTAAAACTCAAAACGTCGTTTCTAAAATAAGCATTTTCAAAAAAATTTTAGATCGTTGAAATCGTTAAATGGACGCAATATTAATAAAAACGAATAATAAAATTTGTATGTTTTTATGCTGTTTTACGCGTTAAAACGCGTTAACTCAAAACGTTTCTGTTTTGCTAAAATAAGCATTTTCAAGCATTTTAGATCGTTAGGAAATCGTTGAAACCAGACGCAATATTGGCAAAAACGAATAATAAAAATTTCGTCGTTTTTATGCTGTTTTACGCGTTAAAACGCAGATTAAAAGCTCAAAACGTGCTGTTTTGCTAAAATAAAAGCATTTTCAAGCATTTTAGATCGTTGAAATCGTTCAAGTAGACGCAATAAAAATATAAAACGAATAATAAAAATTTTTTGTCGTTTTTTGTACTGTTTTACGCGTTAAAACGCAGAATAAAACTCAAAACGTGCTGTTTTGCTAAAATAAGCATTTCAAGAAGAAGCATTTGAATCGTTGAAATCGTTCAAATAGACGCAATAAAATAAAAACGAATAATAAAAATTTCGTCGTTTTTTATGCTGTTTTACGCGTTAAAACGCAGAATAAAGCTCAAAACGTGCTGTTTTTGCTAAAATAAAGCATTTTCAAGCATTTTAGATCGTTGAAATCGGTGAAATAGACGCAATAGTAATAAAAACAGATAATAAAAATTTCGTCGTTTTTTTATGCTGTTTACGCGTTAAAACGCAGATTAAAAACTCAAAACGTGCTGTTTTGCTAAAATAGCGCATTTTCAAGCATTTTTAGATCGTTGAAATCGTTCAAATAGACGCAATAAAAATATAAAACGAATAATAAAAATTTTGTCGTTTTTTATGCGCGTTTTACGCGTTAAAACGCAGAATAAAGCTCAAAACGTGCTGTTTTTGCTTTAAAATAAAGCTTTCAAAAGCATTTTAGATCGTTGAAATCGTTCAAATAGACGCAATATTAATAAAAACGAATAATAAAAAAATTCGTCGTTTTAGGCTGTTTTACGCGTTAAAACGCAGATTAAAACTCAAAACGTGCTGTTTTTGCTAAAATAAGCATTTTCGAAGCATTTTTGAATCGTTGAAATCGTTCAGCCGGGCGCAATATTGGCCAAAACAGATAATAAAAAATTCGTCGTTTAGCGCATGCTGTTTTTACGCGTTAAAACGCAGATTAAACTCAAAACGTGCTGTTTTTGCTAAAATAAGCATTTTCAAGCATTTTAGATCGTTGAAATCGTTCAAATAGACGCAATATTATTAAAAAGCGAATAATAAAAATTTCGTCGTTTTTTTATGCTGTTTTACGCGTTAAAGAAACGCAGATTAAAAGCTCAAAACGTGCTGTTTTTTGCTAAAATAATCATTTTCAAGCGTTTTAGATCGTTGAAATCGTTCAAATAGACGCAATATTAATAAAAACAGATAATAAAAAAATTGCGTCGTTTTTATGCTGTTTACGCGTTAAAACGCAGATCAAAACTCAAAACGTGCTGTTTTGCTAAAATAATAAGCATTTTCAAGCATTTTAGATCGTTGAAATCGTTCAAATAGACGCAATATTAATAAAAAGCGAATAATAAAAATCGTCACGTTTTTTATGCTGTTTTACGCGTTAAAACGCAGATTAAAGCTTCAAAACGATGTTGTTTTTGCTAAAAGCCATTTCCGGCATTTTTTTAGATCGTTGAAATCGTTCAAATAGAAGCAATATTAATAAAAACGAATAATAAAAATTGCGTCGTTTTTTATGCTTTGTTTACGCGTTAAAACGCAAATTAAACTCAAAACGTGCTGTTTTAATAAAATAGCATTTTCAAGCATTTTCGTCGTTGAAATCGTTCAAATAGACGCAATATTAATAAAAACGAATAATAAAAATTCGTCGTTTTTATGTGCTGTTTTTACGCGTTAAATGCAGATTAAAACAAACGTGCTGTTTTGCTAAATAAGCATTTCAAGCATTTTAGATCGTTGAAATCGTTCAAATAGAAGCAATATTAATAAAAAACGAATAATAGAAAATTCGTCGTTTTATGCTGTTTTACGCGTTAAAACGCAGATTAAAGCTCAAGGGCTGTTTTGCTAAAATAAAGCATTTCCAAGCATTTTAAGATCGTTGAAATCGTTCAAATAGACGCAATATTAATAAAAACGAATAATAAAAAATTCGTCGTTTTTATGCTTTGTTTTACGCGTTAAAACGCAGATTAAAACTCAAAACGTGCTGTTTTTGTTAAAATAAGCATTTTTCAAGCATTTTAGATCGATTTGAAATCGTTCAAATAGAAACAATATTAATAAAAAGCGAATAATACAAAAAATTCGTCGTTTTTTGTACTGTTTACGCGAATTAAAACGCAGATTAAACTCAAAACGTGCTGTTTACTAAATAAGCATTTTCAAGCATTTAAGATCACGTTGAAATCCCGTTCAAATAGAAGCAATATTAATAAAAACAGGTAATAAAAATTCGTCGTTTTATGCTGTTTTACGCGTTTAAAGCGCAGAATAAAACAAAACACATTAACTGTTTTGCTAAAATAAGCATTTTCAAGCATTTTAGATCGTTGAAATCGTTCAAATAGACGCAATATTAATAAAAACGAATAATAAAATTCGTCGTTTTTATGCTGTTTACGCGTTAAAACGCAGATTAAAACTCAAACGTGCTGTTTTGCTAAAATAAAGCATTTTCAAGCATTTTTAGATCGTTGAAATCACGTTCAAATAGACGCAATATTATTAATAAAAACGAATAATAAAAAATTCGTCGTTTTTATGCTGTTTTACGCGTTAAAACGGTAAAGCTCAAAACGTGCTGTTTTGCTAAAATAAGCATTTTCAGCATTTTAGATCGTTGAAATCGTTCAGATAGACGCAATATTAATAAAAACGAATAATAAAAATTCGTCGTTTTTATGCTGTTTTACGTTAAAACGCAGATTAAAAGCGCATTGCTGTTTTTTGCTAAAATAAGCATTTTCAAGCATTTTAGATCGTTGAAATCGTTCAAATAGACGCAATATTGACAAAAACGAATAATAAAAAATTCGTCGTTTTTTATGCTGTTTACGCGTTAAACGCGATTAAAGCTCAAACATTAGCTGTTTTGCCTAAAATAAGCATTTTCAAGCGTGCAGACCGTTGAAATCGTTCAAATAGACGCAATATTAATAAAAACGAATAATAATAAAAATTCGTCGTTTTTTATGCTGTTTTACGCCGTTAAAACGCAGATTAAAACTCAAAACGTGTTGTTTTGCTAAAATAAAACATTTTCAAGCATTTTAGATCGTTGAAATCGTTCAAATAGACGCAATAAAAATAAAAACGAATAATAAAAATTTCGTCACGTTTTTTATGCTGTTTTACGCGTTAAAACGCAGGTAAAACTCAAAACGTGCTGTTTTGCTAAAATAAGCATTTTCAAGCATTTTTAGATCGTTGAAATCGTTCAAATAGAAGCAATATTATTAAAACGAATATTAAAAATTCGTCGTTTTTATGTGCTGTTTTACGCGTTAAAACGCAAATTAAAGCTCAAAACAACATTTTTGCTAAAATAAGCATTTTCAAGCATTTTTAGATCGTTGAAATCGTTCAAATAGACGCAATATTAATAAAAACGAATAATAAAAAATTCGATACGTTTATATGCTGTTTTACGCGTTAAAACGCAGATTAAAGCTCAAAACGTGCTGTTTTGCTAAAATAAGCATTTTCAAGCATTTTAGATCGTTGAAATCGTTCAAATAGAAGCAATATTAATAAAACGAATAATAGAAAATTCGTCGTTTTTTATGCTGTTTTAAGCGTTAAAACGCAGATTAAAACTCAAAAGGGCTGTTTTTGCTAAAATAAGCATTTTTGCAAGCATTTTAGATCGTTGAAATCGTTCAAATGAGCGCAATATTAATAAAAACGAATAATAAAAATTTAAAATCCCGTTTTAATATGCTGTTTTTACGCGTTAAAACGCAGATTAAAGCTCAAAACGTGCTGTTTTGTTAAAATAAGCATTTTCAAGCATTTTAGGTCGTTGAAATCCGTTCAAATAAAAGCAATATTAATAAAAACGAATAATAAAAATTCGTCGTTTTATGCTGTTTTACGCGTTAAAACGCAGATTAAGCTCAAAACGATGTATTTTTACTAAAATAAGCATTTTTCAAGCATTTTACAGATCGTTGAAATCGTTCAAATAGAAACAATAGTAATGAAAACGAATAATAAAAATTCGTCGTTTTTATGCTGTTTTACGCGTTAAAACGCAGATTAAAGCTCAAAACATTGCTTTGTTTTGCTAAAATAAGCATTTTCAAGCATTTTAGATCGTTGAAATCGTTCAAATGGACGCAATATTAATAAAAACGAATAATAAAATTTCGTCGTTTTTTATGCTGTTTTACGCGTTAAAACGCAGATTAAAGCTCAAAACGTGCTGTTTTGCTAAAATAAGCATTTTCAAGCATTTTAGATCGTTGGAAATCGTTTCAAATAGAAGCAGTAATAAAAACGAATAATAAAAATTCGTCGTTTTATGCTGTTTTACGCGTTAAAACGCAGATTAAAGCTCAAAACGTGCTGTTTTGCTAAAATTGTTAACATTTTCAAGCATTTTAGATCGTTGAAATCGTTCAAATAGACGCAATAAAATAAAAAACGAATAATAAAAATTTCGTCGTTTTATGCTGTTTTTCGCGTTAAAACGAGTAAAGCTCAAAACGTGCTGTTTTTGCTAAAATAAGCATTTTTCAAGCATTTTTAGATCGTTGAGAAATCGTTCCAGTAAAGCAATATTAATAAAACGAATAATAAAAAAATTCGTCGTTTTTTATGCTGTTTTACGCGTTAAAACGCAAATTAAAACTCAAAACATTAACTGTTTTGCTTAAAATAAGCATTTTCAGCATTTTGAATCGTTGAAATCGTTCAAATAGAAGCAATATTAATAAAAACGAATAGCGAAAATTCGTCGTTTTATGCTGTTTTACGCGTTAAACGCGAATTAAAACTCAAAAAGGGCTGTTTGCTAAAATAAAGCATTTTCAAGCATTTTTAGATCGTTGAAATCGTTGAAATAGACGCAATATTAATAAAAACGAATAATAAAAAAGTCGTCGTTTTTTTATGCTGTTTTTTACGCGTTAAACGCAGATTAAAGCTCAAACGTGCTGTTTTTGTTAAAATAAGCATTTTCAGAAAAGCATTTTAGATCGTTGAAATCGTTCAAAATAAAAGCAATATTAATAAAAACGAATAATAAAAAATTCGTCGTTTTTTATGCTGTTTTACGCGTTAAAACGCAGATTAAAAGCTCAAAACGTGCTTGTTTTACTAAAATAGCATTTTCCAGAAGCATTTTTAGATCGTTGAAATCGTTCAAATAGAAACAATAGTAATAAAAACGAATAATAAAAATTACGTCGTTTTTATGCTGTTTTACGCGTTAAAACGCAGATTAAAGCTCAAAACGTGCTGTTTTGCTAAAATAAGCATTTTCAAGCATTTTAGATCGTTGAAATCCTCACGTTTAGTAGTTTTTAATATTGTAAAAACGAATAATAAAAATTTCGTCGTTTTATGCTGTTTTACGCGTTAAAACGCAGATTAAAGCTCAAAACGTGCTGTTTTGCTAAAATAAGCATTTTCAAGCATTTTAGATCACGTTGATGCGTTTAAAATAGAAGCAATATTAATAAAAACGAATTAATAAAAATTCGTCGTTTTTTTATGCTGTTTTACGCGTTAAAACGCAGATTAAAACTCAAAAACGTGCTGTTTTGCTTTAAAATTAGCATTTTCAAGCATTTTTAGATCGTTGAAATCACGTTCCAAATAAGGCTTTACCAATAAAAATAAAAACGAATAATAAAGATTTCGTCGTTTTGTAACTGTTTACGCGTTAAAACGCAGAATAAAGCTCAAAACGTGCTGTTTTGCTGAAATAAGCATTTTTCAAGCATTTTGAATCGTTGAAATCGTTCAAATAGAGAGCAATATTAATAAAACGAATAATAAAAAGATTCGTGGATTTTATACACTTTTGTTTTACGCGCGCGTCAAAACGCAGATTTAAAGCTCAAAACGTGCTGTTTTGCTAAAATAAGCGTGCCAAGCATTTGATCGTTGAAATCGTTCAAATAGACATAATATTAATAAAAACGAATAAAAAATTTCGTCGTTTTATGCTGTTTTACGCGTTAAAAACGCAGATTAAAACTCAAAACGTGCTGTTTTTGCTAAAATTGCATTTTTCAAGCATTTTAGATCGTTGAAATCGTTCAAATAGACGCAATAAAAATAAAAACGAATAATAAAATTTCGTCGTTTTTATGCTGTTTTACGCGCGTTAAAACGCAGAATAAAGCTCAAAATTTGTGCTGTTTGCTAAATAAGCATTTTCAAGCATTTTAGATCGTGATCGCGTGAAGAAGGCAATAATGTAAAAACGAATAATAAAAATTCGTCGTTTTTATTATTATATTTTGCGCGTAAGGCGCGTTAAATAAAAACGTGCTGTTTGCTGCGTCGCGCGCAAAACATTTTTAAAGTGCGTTGAAATCGTTCAAATAGAAGCAATATTAATAAAACGAATAATAAAAAATTCGTCGTTTTTAGCCTGTTTACGCGTCGAGCGCAGATTAAAACTCAAAACGTGCTGTTTTGCTAAAGAGCCGGCATTTTCAAGCATTTTAGATCGTTGAAATCTGCGTTCAAATAAGACGCGGCCATTGTAAAACGAATAATAAAATTTCGTCGTTTTTTATGCTGTTTACGCGTTAAAACGCAGATTAAAGCTCAAAGGCGTGAACGCCAAATTAGCATTTTCAAGCATTTAGATCGTTGAAATCGTTCAAATAAACGCAATAAAAATAAAACGAATAATAAAATTTTGTGGTTTTATGCTGTTTTACGCGTTAAAACGCAGAATAAAGCTCAAAACGTGCTGTTTGCTAAAACCGGCGTGCAAGCATTTTAGATCGTTGAAATCGTTCAAATAGAAACAATATTAATAAAAACGAATAATAAAAAATTAGTAACATGCTGTTTTACGCGTCAAAACGCAGATTAAAGCTCAAAACGTGCTGTTTAGCAAAATAAGCATTTTCAAGCATTTTTAGATCGTTGAAGTAAGTTTCAAATAGAAGCAATATTGGCAAAAAGCGAATATTAAAAATTCATCGTTTTATGCTGTTTACGCGTTAAAACGCAGATTAAAACTCAAAAACGTGCTGTTTTGCTAAAAATAATAAAAGCATTTTCATTTTAGATCGTTGAAGTCGTTCAGTAGACGCAATAAAAATAAAAACGAATATAAAATTTCGTCACGTTTTATGCTGTTTACGCGTTAAAACGCAGATTAAAACTCAAAACGTGCTGTTTTGCTAAAATAAGCATTTTCAAGCATTTTTAGGACGTTGAAATCGTTCAAATAGAAACAATATTTAATAAAACGATAATAAAAAATTTAATTCGTTTTATGCTGTTTTACGCGTTAAAACGCAGATTAAAGTTAAAACGTGCTGTTTTGCTAAAATAAGCATTTTCAAGCATTTTTACCCAGATCGTTGAAATCGTTCAATGGGCGCAATAAAAATAAAAACGAATAATAAAAATTTCGTCGTTTTTTAGCGCGGAAACGCGCGTTAAAACGCGGGAATAAAGCTCAAAACGTGCTGTTTTGCTAAAATAAGCATTTTCAAGCATTTTTAGATCGTTTGAAATCGTTCAAATAGACGCAATATTAATAAAAACGAATAATAAAAATTTCGTCATTTTTTTTTTTTATGCTGTTTTTACGCGTTAAACGCAGATTAAAGCTCAAAACTTGTGCTGTTTTGCTAAAATAAGCATTTTCAAGCATTTTTAGATCGTTGAAATCGTTCAGGAAATAGAAACAGTAATAAAACGAATAAT
This sequence comes from Dalotia coriaria, assembly GCF_025399875.1. Taxonomy (NCBI): domain Eukaryota; kingdom Metazoa; phylum Arthropoda; class Insecta; order Coleoptera; family Staphylinidae; genus Dalotia; species Dalotia coriaria. The sequence continues at coordinate 9,415 of NW_027047289.1, forward strand.
AAAAATTCGTCGTTTTTATGCTGTTTTACGCGTTAAAACGCAGATTAAAAGCTCAAAACGTGCTGTTTTGCTAAAATAAGCATTTTCCAAGCATTTTAGATCGTTGAAATCGTTCAAATAGAAGCAATATTAATAAAAACAGATAATAAAAATTCGTCGTTTTTTATGCTGTTTTGCGCGTTAAAACGCAGATTAAAAGGCTCAAAACGTGCTGTTTTTGCTTCAAAATAAGCATTTTCAAGCATTTTAGATCGTTGAAATCGTTCAAATGGACGCAATATTAATAAAAACGAATAATAAAAGATTTCGTCGTTTTATGCTGATTTACGCGTTAAAACGCAGATTAAAGCTCAAAACGTGCTGTTTTGCTAAAATAAAGCATTTCAAGCATTTTAGATCGTTGAAATGCGTTCAAATAGACGCAATAAAATAAAACGAATAATAAAATTTCGTCGTTTTTTATACTGTTTTACGCGTTAAAACGCGGAATAAAACTCAAAACGTGCTGTTTTGCTAAAATGTAGCGGCTGCAAGCATTTTTAGATCGTTGAAATCGTTCAAATAGAAGCAATATTAATAAAAAACGAATAATAAAAAATTCGTCGTTTTATGCTGTTTTACGCGTTAAAACGCAGATTTAAAGCTCAAAACGTGCTGTTTTTACAGCACAAAATAAGCATTTTCAGAAGCATTTTTAGATCGTTGGGAAATCGTTCAAATAGACGCAATAAAAATAAAACGAATAATACAAAAATTTCTGCGTCGTTTTTTGTGCTCTTTTACGCGCGTTAAAACGCAGATTAAAGCTCAAAACGTGCTGTTTTGCTAAAATAAGCAGCATTTTCAAGCATTTTAGATCGTTGAAATCGTTCAAATAGAAGCAATATTAATAAAAACGAATAATAAAAATTCGTCGTTTTTATGCTGTTTTACGCACGTTAAAACGCAGATTAAAGTTAAAAACATTAACATTTTTGCTAAAATAAGCATTTTCAAGCATTTTAGATCGTTGGAAATCGTTCAAATAGACGCAATAAAATAAAGCAAAGATAATAAAAATTTCGTCGTTTTTTGTAACATTTTACGCGTTAAAACGCAGAATAAAGCTCAAACGATGCTGTTTTGCTTTCAAAATAAGCATTTTCAAGCATTTTAGATCGTTGAAATCGTTAAGAGCAGGCGCGGTAGTAATAAAAACGAATAATACAAAATTTCGTCGTTTTTTATGCTGTTTACGCGTTAAAACGCAGATTCAGAAGCTGCGAAGCGATATGTTTTTGCTGAAATAAGCATTTTTCAGCATTTTTAGATCGTCGTTAAATAGAAGCAATATTGACAAAACGAATAATAAAAAATTCGTCGGAACGGCTGCTGTTTTACGCGTTAAAACGCAGTTAAACTCAAAACGTGCTGTTTTTGCTAAAATAAGCATTTTCAAGCATTTTGAATCGTTGAAATCGTTCAAATAAGAGCAATATTAATAAAAACGAATAATAAAAATTCGTCGTTTTTGCTGTTTACGCGTTAAAACGCAGATTAAAGCTCAAAACGTGCTGTTTTGCTGGAAATAAGCATTTTTCCAGCATTTTAGTCGTTGAAATCGTTTCAAATGGACGCAATATTAATAAAAACGAATAATAAAATTTCGTCGTTTTTATGCTGATTTACGTTAAAACGCAGATTAAAGCTCAAAAACGTGCTGTTTTGCTAAAATAAGCATTTTCAAGCATTTTGGTCAGTTGAAATCGTTCAAATAGAAGCAATATTGCAAAAACAAATAATAAAAATTCGTCTTTTTGTACTTTGTTTTACGCGTTAAAACGCAGATTAAAGCTCAAAACGTGCTGTTTTGCGCTAAAATAAGCATTTTGGCGTTTAGATCGTTGAAATCGTTCAAATGGGCGCGTAAAATAAAAAACGAATAATAAAAATTTCGTCGTTTTTTTTTATGCTTTGTTTTACGCGTTAAAACGCAGAATAAAACCCAAATGTGCTGTTTTGCTTCAAAATAAGCATTTTCAAGCATTTTAGATCGTTGAAATCGTTCAAATAGACGCAATATTAATAAAACGAATAATAAAAATTTCGTCGTTTTATGCTGTTTACGCGTTAAAACGCAGATTAAAATCAAAACGTGCTGTTTTGCTAAAATAAGCATTTTCAAGCATTTTAGATCGTTGAAATCGTTCAAAATAGAAGCAATATTAATAAAAACGAATAATAAAAATTCGTCGTTTTATGCTGTTTTAGGCGTTAAAACATGATTAAAACTCAAAACGTGCTGTTTTGCTAAAATAAAGCATTTTTCAAGCATTTTAGATCACGTTGAAATCGTTCAAATAGACGCAATAAAATAAAAATGAATAATAAAAATTTCGTCGTTTTATGCTGTTTTACGCGTTAAAACACCAGGGCAAAACTCAAAACGTACTGTTTGCTAAAATAAACATTTTCAAGCATTTTTTAGATCGTTGAGAATCGTTCAAATAGACGCAATATTAATAAAAACGAATAATAAAAAATTCGTCGTTTTTATGCTGTTTACGCCGTTAAACGCAGATTAAAGCTCAAAACGTGCTGTTTTGCTAAAATAAGCATTTTCAAGCATTTTAGATCGGAAATCGTTCAAATAGACGCAATAAAAATAAAAAACGAATAATAAAATTTCGTCGTTTTTATGCTGTTTTAGCGTTAAACGCAGAATAATAAAGCTCAAAACGACTTTGTTTTGCTAAAATAAACATTTTCAAGCATTTTGGGTACGTTGAAATCGTTCAAATAGAAGCAATATTATAAAAACGAAGATAATAAAAATTCGTCGTTTTTATGCTGTTTTACGCGTTAAAACGCAGATTAAAAGCTCAAAACGTGCTGTTTTGCTACAAAATAATAAGCATTTTCAGCATTTTAGATCGTTGAAATCGTTCAAATAGACGCAATAAAATAAAAACGAATAATAAAAGATTTCGTCGTTTTTTACATGCTGTTTTACGCGCGTTAAAACGCAGATTAAAATAAACGTGCTGTTTGCTAAAATAAGCATTTTCAAGCATTTTTAGATCGTTGAAATCGTTCAAATGAAGCAATATTAATAAAAACGAATAATAAAAAATTCGTCGTTTTATGCTGTTTACGCGTTAAAACGCAGATTAAAGCTCAAAACGTGCTGTTTTTGCTAAAATAAGCATTTTCAAGCATTTTTAGATCGTTGAAATCGTTCAAATAGACGCAATAAAATAAAAAACGAATAATAAAAATTTCGTCGTTTTTATGCTGTTTTACGCGTTAAAACGCAGAATAAAGCTCAAAACGTGCTGTTTGCTAAAATAAGCATTTTCAAACATTTTAGATCGTGCGAAATCAGAACGGAAATAGAAACAATATTATAAAAACGAATAATAAAAGATTCGTCACGTTTTATGCTGTTTACGCGTTAAAACGCAGATTAAAAGCTCAAAACGTGCTGTTTTGCTAAAATAAGCATTGCACAAAGCATTTTAGATCGTTGAAATCGTTCAAATAGAGCAATATTATAAAAAAACGAATAATAAAAAAATTCGTCGTTTTTTTATGCTGTTTACGCGTTAAAACGCAGATTATAGCTCAAAAACGTGCTGTTTGCTAAAATAAGCATTTACAGAGCACATTTTAGATCGTTTACAGGGGAAATCGTTCAAACCAGACGCAATAAAAATAAAAAACGAATAAAAATTTCGTCGTTTTTTATGCTGTTTTTTTACGGCGTTAAAACGCAGAATAAAGCTCAAAACGTGCTGTTTTTGCTAAAATAAGCATTTTCAAGCATTTTAGATCACGTTGGGAAATCACGTTCAAATAGACGCAATATTAATAAAACGAATAAAAATTCGTCGTTTTTATGCTGTTTTTACGCGTAAAACGCAGATTAAAAAGCTCAAAACGTGCTGTTTTTGGCACAAAATAAGCATTTTCAAGCATTTTTGAATCGTTGAAATCGTTCAAATAGACGCAATAAAATAAAAAACGAATAACCAGAATTTCGTCGTTTTTATGCTGTTTTACGCGTTAAAACGCAGATTAAAGCGCTCAAAACGTGCTGTTTTGCTAAAATATAAACATTTTCAAGCATTTAGTCGTTGAAATCGTTTCAAATAGACGCAATATTAATAAAAAACGAATAATAAAAATTCGTCGTTTTTATGCTGTTTTACGCGTTAAAACGCAGATTAAAGCTCAAAACGTGCTGTTTGCTAAAATAAGCATTTTCAAGCATTTTAGATCGTTGAAATCGTTCAAAATGAAACGTATTAATAAAAACGAATAATAAAAAATTCGTCGTTTTATGCTGTTTTACGCGTTAAAACGCAGATTGAAGCTCAAAACGTGCTGTTTTTGCTAAAATAAAAGCATTTTCAAGCATTTTAGATCGTTGAAATCGTTCAAATGAGACGCAATAAAATAAAAAACGAATAATAAAAATTTCGTCGTTTTATGCTGTTTTACGCGTTAAAACGCAGAATAAAGCTCAAAACGTGCTGTTTTGCTAAAATATGCATTTTCAAGCATTTTAGATCGTTGATCGTTGAAATAGACGCAATATTAATAAAAACGAATAATAAAATTTCGTCGTTTTATGCTGTTTTACGCGCGTTAAAACGCAGATTAAAGCTCAAAACGTGCTGTTTTGCTAAATAAAAGCGCATTTTCCAAGCATTTTAGATCGTTGAAATCGTTCAAATAGAAGCAATATTAATAAAAAACGAATAATAACAAATTCGTCGTTTTTATGCTGTTTTACGCATAAAACGCAGATTAAAGCTCAAAAAACGTGCTGTTTTGCTAAAATAAGCATTTTCAAGCATTTTAGATCGTTTGAAATGCGTTTAAACCGAGGCAATATTATAAAAACGAATAATAAAAGTTCGTCGTTTTTATGCTGTTTTTACGCGTTAAAACGCAGATTATATAAAACGTGCTGTTTTGCTAAAATAAGCATTTTCAAGCATTTTACAGATCGTTGAAATCGTTCAAATAGACGCAATAAAAATAAAAACGAATAATAAGAAACGTCGTTTTATGCTGTTTAAAACGCAATTAAAGCTCAAACGTGCTGTTTTAAAATAAGCATTTTCAAGCATTTTAGATCGTTGAAATCGTTCAAATAGAAGCAATATTAATAAAAACGGAGCAATAAAAAATTCGTCGTTTTATGCTGTTTTACGCGTTAAAACGCAGATTAAAACTCAAACGTGCTGTTTTTGCTAAAATAAGCATTTTCAAGCATTTAGATCGTTGAAATCGTTCAAATGAGCGCAATAAAATAAAAACGAATAATAACGTTTAATACGCAATATTAAAAAAACGAATAAGTAAAATTTGTCGTTTTGCTGTTAGCGTTTCACTTTAAATCAAACGTGCTGCAATAAAAAACATTTTCAAATTTACGATCGTTGAAATCGTTACCGGGAGCAATTAATAAAAGCGAGATCAAAAATTTTCGCTTTTATGTCGTTTACGTAAACGCAATAAACGCAATGTTTGCGAATAAAAAATTTGTCTTTTTGTGATCGTTGAAACGTTCAAATAGATCAAATTAATAAAAAATAATTTCGCTTTTATGCCGTTTTACGTAAAACATCAATAAAAAAACGTGCTGTTTGTAAAATAAGCATTTTCAAGCATTTGATGTTGAAATCCAAAAACGCTATTACTAAAAATAAGATTTCCGTTTTATCGCTGATCGTTAAAACGAGATTAAAAGTCAAAACGTGTTTTGCTAAAATAAGTTTTCACATTTAGATTAACTCAAAGTCGCGTGCTAATGTAAAAACCCAATAATAAAATTGTGTTTTAAAGCGTCACCGTTAAAACGCAATAAAAGTCAAACGTGCGTTTTCTAATACATTTTCAAGCATTTAAACTAAAACGGTTCAAATAGAGCATTTAAATTTGAATAACGAAAAGTTCTGACGTATTTAATAAATTTTATAAAAAACGCATTAAATACGCGTTTGAAAAGAAATTGTTTTTAAATATTTAGTTAAATCGTTCAAATAGAATATAAAAAGAACAATATTCTTTTATTTTTTACGCGTTAAGCGTTAGCTCAAAACGGTTTGCTCAAAAGTTTTCAAAATTTAACTTTTAAGTTCAAATGCAATTAAATAAAAGAATAATAAAAATTTTTATTTACGTTAATGCGATTAGCTCAAAAGGTTTGCTAAAATGCTTTTAACATTTTGATTGGAAATCGTTCAAATAGAGCAATATAATAAAACGAAATAAAAATGTCGCTTTTATGCTGTTTTACAACGCGTTAAACAAACTTTTTTAAAAAAACTTTTTAAAAAGTTGTTTCGGCCTTTAAAAAAAAATTTTCTGTTTTATCGTTTTGGAAAAAAAAATCCCCCTTTTCAAAAAAACGCATTTTTAATTTAAAAAAAACGAATAATAAAAAAATTTCTTTTTCTTTTTCCCTTAAAAAGCGTTAAAACCCAAAAGGGTTTTTTCTTTAAACTTTTTAAAAAGTGCGTTT
>NW_027047290.1:0-15926 GCF_025399875.1 Dalotia coriaria
TGTTTTAACTTTTAGTCGTTGAAATCGTTCAAATAGAACAATATTAATAAAAAAAGAATAATAAAAAATTCGTCGTTTTTTTGCTGTTTTTACGCGTTAAAACGCAGATTAAACTCAAAACGTGCTGTTTTGCTAAAAAAAGCTTTTCAAGCATTTTAGATCGTTGAAATCGTTCAAATAGACGCAATATTAAAAAAACGAATAATAAAAAAATTTGTCGCTTTTTTGCTGTTTTCGCGTTAAAACGCAGATTAAACTCAAAACGTGCTGTTTTGCAAAATAAGCATTTTCAAGCATTTTAGATCGTTGTAATCGTTCAAATAGACGCAAAAAATAAAAACGAATAATAAAACCCTCGTTTTTTTGCTGTTTTACGAGTTAAAAAGCAGATTAAACTCAAAACGTGCTGTTTTTTTAAATAAGCATTTTCAAATATTTTAGATCGTTGAAATCGTTCAAATGAAGCAATATTAATAAAAAACGAATAAAAAAATTCGTCGTTTTTATGCTGTTTTACGCGTTAAAACGCAGATTAAACTCAAAACGTGCTGTTTTCCTAAAAAAAGCATTTTCAAGCATTTTAGATCGTTGAAATCGTTCAAATAGACGCAATATTAATAAAAACGAATAAATTTAAAATTTCGTCGTTTTATGCTGTTTTGCGTTAAAACGCAGATTAAACTCAAAACGTGCTGTTTTGCTAAAAAAAGCATTTTCAAGCATTTTAGATCGTTGAAATCGTTCAAATAGAAACAATATTTAAAAACGAATAATAAAAATTCGTCGTTTTTTTTGCTGTTTTTCGCGTTAAAACGCAGATTAAAGCTCAAAACGGCTGTTTTTCTAAAAAAAGCATTTTCAAGCATTTTAGATCTTTGAAATCGTTCAAATAGACGCATAAAATAAAAACGAATAATAAAAATTTTGTCGTTTTATGCTGTTTCACCGTTAAAAAGCGATTAAGCTCAAAACGTGCTGTTTTGCTAAAATAAGCATTTTCAAGCATTTTAGATCGTTGAAATCGTTCAAATAGACGCAATATTAATAAAAACGAATAATAAAAATTTCGTCGTTTTTTTTGCTGTTTTTCGCGTTAAAACGCAGATTAAACTCAAAACGGGCTGTTTTGCTAAAATAAGCATTTTCAAGCATTTTGTGTTGAAATCGTTCAAATAGACCTAAAAAAAAAAACGAATAATAAAAATTTTGTCGTTTTATGCTGTTTTCCCTTAAAACGCAAATTAAGCTCAAAAAAGTGCTGTTTTGCTAAAATGCATTTTCAAGCATTTTAGTCTTGAAATCGTTCAAATAGACGCAATAAAATAAAAACGAATAATAAAATTTGTCGTTTTTTTTGCTGTTTTGCGTTAAAAGCGAATAAACTCAAAACGTGCTGTTTTGCAAAATAAGCTTTTTAAGCATTTTAGATCGTTGAAATCATTAAAAGCGCAAATTTAAAAACGAATAAAAAAATTCGTCGTTTTATGCTGTTTTTCGCGTTAAAGCAGATTAAAACTCAAAACGTGCTGTTTTTGCAAAATAAGCATTTTCAAGCATTTTAATGTTGAAATCGTTTAAATGAACAAAATTAATAAAAACGAATAATAAAAAAATTTGTCATTTTATGCTCTTTTACGCGTTAAAACGCAGATTAAAAATCAAAACGTGCTGTTTCTAAAAAAAAGCATTTTTTAAGCATTTTTTGATCGTTGAAATCGTTCAAATAGAAACAAATAATAAAAACGAATTAAAAAATTCGTCGTTTTTTTTCTGTTTTACGCGTTAAAACGCAGATTAAAACTCAAAACGTGCTGTTTTGCAAAATAAGCATTTTCAAGCATTTTAGATCGTTGAAATCGTTCAAATAGACGCAATAAAATAAAAACGGAAAAAAAAAGTTTCGTCGTTTTTATTGTTTTACGCTTTAAAAAGCAGAATAAAACTCAAAACGTGCTTTTTTTGCTAAAATAAGCATTTTTTAAACATTTTTAATCGTTGAAATCCCTTCAAATAGAAGCAATATTTAAAAAACGAAAAATAAAAAATTCGTCATTTTTATGCTGTTTTGCGTTAAAACCGTTAAAACTCAAAACGTGCTGTTTTTTTCTAAAAAAAAAGCATTTTTTAAGCATTTTTGATCCCTTGAAATCCCCTTCAAAGGCCCCAAATATTAATAAAAACGAATAATAAAAATTTCGTCTTTTTTTTGCTGTTTTTCGCGTTAAAACGCAGATTAAAACCCAAAAAGTGCGTTTTTTTAAAATAACATTTTCAAACTTTTTTGATCGTTGAAATCGTTCAAATAGACGCAATAAAATAAAAACGAATAATAAAAATTTCGTCGTTTTTACTTTTACGCGTTAAAACGCAGAATAAAGCTCAAAACGTGCTGTTTTGCTAAAATAAGCATTTCAACATTTTAGATCGTTGAAATCGTTCAAATAGCGCAATATTTAAAAACGAATAATAAAAAATTGCGTTTTTATTGTTTTTTCGCGTTAAAACGCAGAATAAAGCCAAAACGTGCTGTTTTGCTAAAATAAAAACATTTTCGCATTTTGATCGTTGAAATCGTTCAAATGAGCAATATTAATAAAAAAAAATAATAAAAAATTTTGTCTTTTATGCTGTTTTCCGTTAAAACGCAGATTAAAAACTCAAAACGGTGTTTTGCTAAAATAACAATTTTTTAAACATTTTAATCGTTGAAATCGTTCAAATAGACGCAATAAAAATAAAAACGAATAATAAAAAATTTTGTCGTTTTTTTTGCTTTTACGCGTTAAAACGCAGAATAAAAAAACTTTCTGTTTTTTCTAAAATAAGCATTTTCAAGCATTTTAATCGTTGAAATCGTTCAAATAGAAGCAATATTTAAAAAAAAGAAAAATAAAAATTGTCTTTTTTTGCTTTTTCGCGTTAAAACGCGATTAAAATCAAAACGTGCTGTTTTTAAAAAACATTTTTTAAATTTTAGATCGTTGAAATCGTTCAAATAGCGCAATATTAATAAAAAAGAATAATAAAATTTCGTGTTTTTTGCTGTTTTACGCGTTAAAACGCAGATTTAAAACTCAAAACGTGCTGTTTTTCTAAAATAACATTTTCAAGCAAAACAAATGTTCCTAAACAAATTTAAAAAAAACGAATAATAAAAATTCGTCGTTTTATCTTTTACCCTTAAAAAAGCAGATTAAACTCAAAACGTGCGTTTTTCAAAAAAAAAGCATTTTCAAACATTTTTAATCGTTGAAACGTTCAAATAGACGCAATATTAAAAAAAACGAATAAAAAAATTTCGTCGTTTTTTTGCTGTTTTTTCGCGTTAAACGCAGATTAAAACTCAAAACGTGCTGTTTTGCTAAAATAAGCATTTTCAAGCATTTTACATCGTTGAAATCGTTCAAATAGAAGCAATATTAATAAAAACGAATAATAAAAAAAATTCGTCGTTTTTATGCTGTTTTACGCGTTAAAACCCCTTAAACTCAAAACGTGCTGTTTTGCAAAATAAGCTTTTTTTAAACATTTTTAATCGTTGAATCGTTTAAATAGAAGCAATATTAATAAAAAAGAATAATAAAAAAAATTCGTCATTTTTTTGCTGTTTTACGCAAAACGCAATTAAAACTCAAAACGTGCTGTTTTTTTAAAATAAAAACATTTTCAAGCATTTTAGATCGTTGAAATCGTTCAAATAAACAATAAATAAAAAAAGAATAATAAAAAAAATTTGTCATGCTGTTTTTTCCTTAAAAACGCGTTAAACTCAAAACGTGCTGTTTTTTCTTTTAAAAAAAGCATTTTCGCATTTTTAATCGTTGAAATCGTTAAATAAAAATTAAAAAAAACGAATAATAAAAAAATTTGTGTTTTATGCTGTTTTTCGCGTTAAAACGCGTTAAACTCAAAACGTGCTGTTTTTTCTTTTAAAAAAAGCATTTTCAAGCATTTTAGATCGTAAAACGTTCAAAATAGACGAATAAAAAAAAAAACGAATAATAAAAAATTTTGTCGTTTTTTTTTGCTGTTTTTTCGCGCTAAAACGCGAATAAAGCTCAAAAAACTTTTTTTTAAAATAAGCATTTTCAAACATTTTTTGATCGTTGAAATCGTTCAAATAGACGCAATATTTAAAAACGAATAATAAAAATTTCGTCGTTTTTTTGCTGTTTTCCGTTAAAGGTTTAAAAAAAACAAAACTGCTGTTTTTTTAAAAAAACAATTTCAAATTTTTGATCGTTAAACGTTAAATAACGCAATAAAATAAAAACGAATAATAAAAATTTGTCATGCTGTTTTACGCGTTAAAACGCGAATAAAACTCAAAAAGTCTGTTTTCCAAAAAAAAAGCTTTTCAAGCATTTTAGATCGTTGAAATCGTTCAAAAAAGAAGCAATATTAATAAAAACGAATAAAAAAAATTTGTCATTTTTTTTGCTGTTTACGCGGGTAAACGCAATTAAAGCTCAAAAAGGGTGTTTTTTAAATGCATTTTCAAGCATTTTTTATCGTTGAAATCCCTTCAAATAGACGCAATATTAATAAAAAAACGAATAATAAAAATTTCGTCGTTTTTATGCTGTTTTACGCGTTAAAACGCAGATTAAAGCTCAAAATTAACTGTTTTTGCTAAAATAAGCATTTTTCAAGCATTTTAGATCGTTGAAATCGGTCAAATAGACGCAATAAAATAAAAACGAATAATAAAATTTCGTCGTTTTATGCTGTTTTACGCGTTAAAACGCAGAAAAAGCTCAAAACGTGCTGTTTAGCGCTGCAAAATAAGCATTTTCAGAAGCAATTTAGATAGTTGAAATCGTTCGGAAATAGACGCAATATTAATAAAAGCAGATAATAAAATTTCGTCGTTTTTATGCTGTTTTACGCGCGTTAAAACGCAGATTAAAGCTCAAATCGTGCTGTTTTTGCTAAAATAAGCATTTTCAAGCATTTTAAATCGTTGAAGTCGTTCCGGAAATAGAAACGTATTAATAAAAACGAATAATAAAATTCGTCGTTTTTTTATGCTGTTTTACGCGTTAAACGCAGATTAAAACTCAAAACGTGCTGTTTTGCTTTAAAATAAACATTTTCAAGCTTTTAGATCGTTGAAATCGTTCAAATAGACGCAATAAAATAAAACGAATAATAAAAAGATTTCGTCGTTTTTATGCTGTTTTTACGCGTTAAAACGCAGAATAAAAACGACGTGGGTTTTGGCACAAATAAAACAGATCGTTGGTCCGTTCCGAAGCAATATTAATAAAAACGAATAAAATTCGTCGCATGCTGTTTTACGCTAAAACGCAGATTAAAACAACGTGCTGTTTTGCTAAAACCAAAGCATTTTCAAGCATTTTAGATCGTTGAAATCACGTTCAAATAGACGCAATATTAATAAAAAACGAATAATAAAAATTTCGTCGTTTTATTAACATTTTACGTTAAAACGCAGATTAAAGAAGCTCAAACGTGCTGTTTTGCTAAAATAAGCATTTTCCGGCATTTTACATCGTTGAAATCGTTCAAATAGAAGCTTAATATTAATAAAAACAAATAATAAAAAATTCGTCGTTTTTTATGCTGTTTTACGCGTTAAAACGCAGTTAAAAACTCAAAACGTGCTGTTTTGCTAAAATAAGCATTTTCAAGCATTTAGATCGTTGAAATCGTTCAAATAGAAGCAATATTAATAAAAACGAATAATAAAATTTCGTTGTTTTTATGCTGTTTACGCGTTAAAACGCAGATTAAAAGCTCAAAACGTTAACCGTTTTGCTAAAATAAGCAATTTCAAGCATTTTAGATCGTTGAAATCGTTCAAATAGACACAATAAAAATAAAAACGAATAATAAAAGTTTCGTCGTTTTTATGCTGTTTACGCGTTAAAACGCAGAATAAAGCTCAAAACATGCTGTTTTGCTAAAATAAGCATTTTCAAACATTTTAGATCGTTGAAATCGTTCAAATAGAAGCAATATTAATAAAACGAATAATAAAAAAATTCGTCATTTTTATGCTGTTTTACCGCGTTAAACGCAGATTAAAGCTCAAAACGTGCTGTTTTGCTAAAATAAGCATTTTCAAGCATTTTAGATCGTTGAAATCGTTCGAATAGACGCAATATTAATAAAAAACGGAATAATAAAAATTTCGTCGTTTTATGCTGTTTTACGCGTTAAACACAGATTAAAGCTCAAAACGTGCTGTTTTGCACAAAATAAGCATTTTCAAGCATTTTACATCGTTGAAATCGTTCAAAATAGAAACAATATTAATAAAAACGAATAATAAAAAATTCGTCGTTTTTTATGCTGTTTTACGCGTTAAAACGCAGATTAAAACTCAAAAACTTGTGCTGTTTTACTTTAAAATAAGCATTTTCAAGCATTTAGATCGTTGAAATCGTTCAAATAGACGCAATAAAAAACCTAAAAACGAATAATAAAAGTCGTCGTTTTATGCTGTTTTACGCGCGTTAAAACGCGGAATAAGCTCAAACGTGCTGTTTTGCTTTAAAATAAGCATTTTCCGAAGCATTTTTAGATCGTTGAAATCGTTCCAAATAGACGCAATATTAATAAAAACGAATAATAAAAATTTCGTCGTTTTATGCTGTTTTACGCGTTAAAACGCGTTAAAAGCTCAAATCACGTGCTGTTTTGCTAAAATAAGCATTTTCAAGCATTTTAAGCCGTTGAAGTCGTTCAAATAAACAATATTAATAAAACAGATAATAAAAAATTCGTCGTTTTTATGCTGTTTTTACGCGTTAAACGCGGGTAAAAGCTCAAAACGTGCTGTTTGCTAAAATAAGCTTTCAAGCACCCCAGATCGTTGAAATCACGTTCAAATAGACGCAATAAAATAAAAACGAATAATAAAATTTCGTCGTTTTATGCTGTTTTACGCGTTAAAACGCAGAATAGCTCAAAACGTGCTGTTTTGCTAAAATAAGCATTTCAAGCATTTTGAATCGTTGAAATCGCGTTCAAATAGACGCAATATTAATAAAAACAGATAATAAAAATTCGTCGTTTTTATGCTGTTTTACGCGTTAAAACGCAGATTAAAAGCTCAAAACGTGCTGTTTTGCTAAAATAGAAAGCATTTTCAGCATTTTAGATCGTTGTAATCGTTTAAATAGAAGCAATATTAATAAAAAACGAATAATAAAAAATTCGTCATTTTATGCTGTTTTACGCGTTAAAAACGCAGATTAAAGAAGCTCAAAACGTGCTGTTTTGCTTTAAAATAAGCATTTTCAAGCATTTAGATCACGTTTGAAATCGTTTCCAAATAGAAGCAATATTAATAAAAACGAATAATAAAAATTCGTCGTTTTTAGCATGCTGTTTTACGCGTTAAAACGCAGATTAAAACTCAAAACGCTGTTTTGCTAAAATATATAGCTTTTCAAGCATTTTAGATCGTTGAAATCGTTTCAAATAGACGCAATATTGGCAAAACGAATAATAAAAAAATTCGTCGTTTTTATGCTGTTTTACGCGTTAAAACACAGATTAAAGCTCAAAACGTGCTGTTTGCTAAAATAAGCATTTTCAAGCATTTTAGATCGTCGAAATCATTCAAATAGGTACCAATAAAAATAAAAACGAATAATAAAAATTTAGTCGTTTTATGCTGTTTTACGCGTTAAACGCAGAATAAAGCTCAAAACGTGCTGTTTTGCTAAAATAAAGCATTTTCAAGCATTTTAGATCGTTGAAATCGTTCGAATAGACGCAATAATAAAAACGAATAATAAAATTTCGTCGTTTTACATTATGTTTACGCGTTAAAACGCAGATTAAAGCTCCGTCATGCTGTTTTGCCACAAATAAGCATTTTCAAGCATTTAGTCGTTGAAATCGTTCAAATAGAAGCAATATTAATAAAAACGAATAATAAAAATTCGTCGTTTTATGCTGTTTTACGCGTTAAATCGCAGATTAAAACTCAAAACGTGCTGTTTTGCTAAAATAAAGCGACGCCAGCGCAGATCGTTGAAATCGTTCAAATAGACGCTATATTAATAAAACAAGTAATAAAAATTTCGTCGTTTTATGCTGTTTACGTTAAAACGCTGATTAAAGCTCAAAACGTGCTGTTTTGCTAAAATAAGCATTTTCAAGCATTTTAGATCGTTGAAATCACGTTCAAATAGACGCAATATTAATAAAAACGAATAATAAAAAATTCGTCGTTTTATGCTGTTTACGCGTTAAAACGCGTTAAAAGCTCAAAACGTGCTGTTTTGCTAAAATAAGCATTTTCAAAAGCATTTTAGATCGTTGAAATCGTTCCGTAAGTCAATATTAATAAAAAACGAAGATAATAAAAATTCGTCGTTTTTTATGCTGTTTTACAGTTAAAACGCAGATTAAAGCTCAAAACGTGCTGTTTTGTTAAAATAAGCATATTCAAACATTTTTAGATCGCGAAATCGTTCAAATAAAAAGCAATATTAATAAAAAACGAATAATAAAAAATTCGCCGTTTTTTATGCTGTTTTACGCGCGTTAAAACGCAGATTAAAGCTCAAAACGTGCTGTTTTGCTAAAATAAGCATTTTCAAGCATTTTTAGATCGTTGAAATCGTTTCAAATAGACGCCAATATTAATAAAAACGAATAATAAAAATTTCGTCGTTTTTATGCTGTTTTACGCGTAAAACGCAGATTAAACCTCAAAACGTGCTGTTTTGCTTAAATAAGCATTTTCAGCATTTTAGATCGGTGAAATCGTTTCAAATAAACAATATTAATAAAAACGAATAATAAAAAATTCTACGTCGTTTTTTATGCTGTTTTACGCGTTAAACTGAATTAAAGCTCAAAAACGTGGTGTTTTGCTAAATAAGCATTTTTCAAGCATTTTAGATCGTTGAAATCGTTCAAATAGACGCAATAAAAATAAAAACGAATAATAAAAATTTCGTCGTTTTATGCTGTTTTACGCATTAAAACGCAGAATAAAGCTCAAAACGTGCTGTTTTTGCTAAAATAAAGCATTTTCAAAAGCATTTTTAAGATCGTTGAAATCGTTCAAATAGACGCAATATTAATAAAAACGCATATGCAAAATTTCGTCGTTTTTTATGCTGTTTACGCGATAAAACGCGGAATAAAGCTCAAAACGTGCTGTTTTGCTTTAAAATAAGCATTTTTCAAGCATTTTAGATCGTTGAAATCGTTCAGAAAGACGCAATATTAATAAAACGAATAATAAAAAATTCGTCGTTTTGTTTTTATGCGCATTTTACGCGTTAAAACGCAGATTAAAACGAAACGTGCTGTTTTGCTAAAATAAGCATTTTCAAGCATTTTAGATTTGATGAAATCGTTCAAATAGAAGCAATAATAAAAACGAATAATAAAAATTTCGTCGTTTTTACATGCTGCTTGCGGGGTAAAACACAGATTAAAAACTCAAAACGTGCTGTTTTGCTAAAATAAAGCATTTTCAAGCATTTTAGATCGTTGAAATTGTTTAAATAGACGCATTAATAAAAACAAGTAATAAAAATTTGTCGTTTTATGCTGTTTTACGCGTTAAACGCTGATTAAAGCTCAAAACGTGCTGTTTTGCTAAAATAAGCATTTTCAAGCATTTTAGATCGTTGAAATCTTCAAATAGACGCAATATTAATAAAAAAACGAATAATAAAATTCGTCGTTTTTTTGTGTTTTACGCGTTAAAACGCAGATTAAAGTCAAAACGTGCTGTTTTGCTAAAATAAGCATTTTCAAGCATTTTAGATCGTTGAAATCGTTCAAATAGACGCAATATTAATAAAAACGCATAATAAAAATTTCGTCGTTTTTACTGTTTTACGTTAAAAAGCGAAAAGCTCAAAACGTGCTGTTTTTCCAAAAAGATTTTCGCATTTTGACGTTGAAATCGTTCAAATAGAAGCATATAAAAAACAAATAATAAAAATCGTCGTTTTAAAGCTGTTTTACGCGTTAAAACGAGATTAAAAACTCAAAACGGCTGTTTTGCCAAAAAGGGTTTTCAAGATTTGATCGTTGAAATCGTTCAAATAGACGAAATTTAAAAAAACGAATAATAAAAATTTCGTCGTTTTTATGTTGTTTTACGCGTTAAAAAGCTGATTAAAGCTCAAAACGTGCTGTTTGCTAAAATAAGCATTTCAAGCATTTTATCGTTGAAATCGTTTCAAAAAAGAGCCAATTAATAAAAACGAATAATAAAAATTTCGTCGTTTTATGCTGTTTTACGCGTTAAAACGCGAAAAAGCTCAAACCTTTTGCTAAAATAAACATTTTCAAGCATTTTAGACGTTAAATCGTTCAAATAAAGCTATTAATAAAAACGAATAATATAAAATCGTCGTTTATGCTGTTTTACGCGTTAAAAAAACGCAGATTAAAAAGCTCAAAACGTGCGTTTTGCTAAATAATTTATTTTCAAGCATTTTGATCGTTGAAATCGTTAAAATAGAAGCATATTAATAAAAAACGAATAATAAAAATCGTCGTTTTATGTGTTTTACGCGTTAAAACGATTAAAGCTCAAAACGTGCTGTTTTGCTAAAATAAGCATTTTCAAGCATTTTAGATCGTTGAAACGTTCAAATTGAAGAATAGTAATAAAAACGAATAATAAATTTCGTCGTTTTATGCGTTTTAGCGTTAAAAACGCTGATTAAAGCTCAAAACGTGCTGTTTTGCTTAAGCATTTTCAAGCATTTTAGATCGTTGAAATCGTTCAAATTAAGCAATATTAAAACGAATAATAAAATTTGTCGTTTTATGTGTTTACGCGTTAAAAAACGCAGATTAAAGCTCAAAACGTGTGTTTTGCTAAAATAAGCATTTTCAAGCATTTTGATCGTTGAATCGTTCAAATAGAAGCAAATTAATAAAAAACGAATAATAAATATTTTGTCGTTTTTTTTATGTGTTTACGCGTTAAAACGCAGAAAAAGCTCAAAACGTGCTGTTTTGCTAAAATAAGCATTTTCAAGCATTTTAGATCGTTGAAATCTTCAAATAGACGCCATATTAATAAAAACGAATATTAAAAATTGTCGTTTTGGGGTGTTTTACGCGTTAAAACGCAGATTAAAGCTCAAATCGTGCTGTTTTGCTAAAATAAGCATTTTCAAGCATTTTAGATCGTTGAAATCGCCCTAAATAGAAGCAATATTAATAAAAACGAATAATAAATATTTCGTCGTTTTATGCGCTTGCTTCACGCGTTAAAACGCAGATTTGCGTCAAACGCAAAGCTGTTTTGCTAAAATAAGCATTTTCGCCATTTTAGATCGTTGAAATTCGTTCAAATAGATTTATAACAAAATAAAAAACGAATAATAAAAATCTGTCGCTGAGGCGCGTTTTACGCGTTAAACGCAGATTAAAGCTCAAAACGCTGTTTTGCTAAAATAAGCATTTCGCTTTTAGATCGTTGAAATCGTTCAAATAGACGCAACAAAAATAAAAAACGAATAATAAAAATTTCGTCGTTTTATGCTGTTTTACGTTAAAACGCGCAGAATAAAGCTCAAAACGCCGTTTTGCTAAAATAAGCGCATTTCAAGCATTTTAGATCGCTGGAAATCGTTCAAATAGACGCAACATTAATAAAAACGAATAATAAAAATTCGTCGCTTATGCTGTTTTACGCGCCAAAACGCAGGATTAAAAGCCTAAAATGTGCTGCTTTGCTGCTAAATAAGCATTTTCGCGATTTTAGGATCGTTGAAATCGTCTTCAAATAAAGCAATATTAAAAAAAAAAACGAATAATAAAATTTCTGGCTGTTTTATGCTGTTTTACGTTAAAACGCAGGATTAAAGCTCAAAACGTGCTGTTTTGCTAAAACAGCGTACTTTCGCGTACTTCTAGATCGCTGAAATCGTTCAAATAGACGCAATATTAATAAAAAAACGAATAATAAAAATTCGTCGTTTTGAGGCAAGCGGTTTACGCGTTAAACGCAGATTAAAGCCTACAAAACGTGCTGTTTCAAGCTAAAATACATTTTCAAGCATTTTAAATTTAAAATTGCCCACAACAGACGCAATATTAATAAAAAACGAATAATAAAAAAAATTCGTCGTTTTGCTGTTTTACGCGCGTTAAAACGCAGATTAAAGCCAAAACGTGCTGTTTTGCTAAAATAAGTACGCATTTTAGGATCGTTGAAATCTCGTTCAAATAAAATAATATTAATAAAAAACGAAATGTAAATAAAAAATTCGTCGTTTTATGCCGTTTTACGCGTTAAAACGCAGATTAAACCCTCAAAACGTGCTGTTTTGCTAAAATAAGATTTTCATGCATTTTAGATCGTTGGAAAACAATTTAAAGGGGCAAATTAATAAAAACGAATAATAAAAAATTTTGTTTTTTTATGCTGTTTTTCGCGTTAAAAAGCAGAATAAAAACCCCAAAACGGGTGTTTTGCTAAAAAAGCATTTTCAAGAAGATCGTTGAAATCGTTCAAATAGACGCAATTATTTAAAAAACGGAAAATAAAAATTCTCGTCGTTTTTTTGCTGTTTTACGCGTTGGCAGGGTTTGGGTCAAAACGGCTGTTTTTCTAATATAACATTTTCAACATTTGTATTTGTTGAAATTGTTCAAAAAAGAAGCAAAAATTAATAAAAAAAGAAAATAAAATCCCCTCGTTTTATGCTGTTTTACGCGTTAAAAAGCAGATTAAAAACCAAAACGTGCTGTTTTTTCTAAAATAAGATTTTTAAGCATTTTAGATCGTTAAAAACGTTCAAATAGAAGCAATATTAATAAAAACGAATAATGTACCCGTTGTTTTATGCTGTTTTACGCGTTAAAACGCAGATTAAAGCTCTTCAAAAACGTGCTGTTTTGCTATGTAAATAAGCATTTTCAAGCATTTTGCATCGTTGCAATCGTTCAAATAGACGTTAATATTAATAAAACGACAAATAAAAATTTCGTCGTTTCCGCGCTGTTTTACGCGTTAAAACGCAGATTAAAAGCTCAAAAACGCGCTGTTTTGCTAAAAAATAAGCATTTTCAAGCATTTTAGATCGCTGAAATCGTCTCCAAACAGAATCTCGCTAATAAAAACGAATAATAGAAAATCTGTCGTTTTATGCTGTTTTTACGAGTTAAAATCGCAGATTAAAGGTCAAAACGTGCTGTTTTGTTGTATCAAAGCATTTTCAAACATTTGTGATCGCCAAATCGTCTCTAAATAGAAGCAATATTAATAAAAACGAATAATGTGTACCTGTCGTTTTATGCTGTTTTACGCATTAAAAACGCAGATTAAAAGCTCAAACGTGCTTTGCTAAAAAAAGCATTTTCAAGCATTTTAGATCGTTGAAATCGTTCAAATAGACGCAATATTAATAAAAACGAATAATAAAATTCTGTCGTTTTTGTGCTGTTTTGCTAAAAATAAGCATTTTCAAGCATTTTTTAGATCGTTGAAATCGTTTAAATAGACGCAATATTAATAACGAATAATAATAAAATTTCATGCTTTATGCTGTTTACGAGTTAAAACGCAGATTAAAAAACTCAAAACGCGCTGTTTTGTTAAAAATGGGCATTTTCAAACATTTTAGATCGCCGAAATCGTTCAAATAGAAGCAATATTAATAAAAACGAATAATAAAAAATTCACCGTTTTGGCGTTTTACGCGTTAAACGCAGATTAAAGCTCAAAAACGTGCTGTTTTGCTAAAATAAGCATTTTCTGGGCATTTTAGATCGTTGAACTGTCTAAATAGACGCAATATTAATAAAAACGAATAATAAAAAATTTCGTCGTTTTATGCTGTTTTACGCGTTAAAACGCAGATTAAAGCTCAAAACGCTGTTTTGCTGTAAATAAGCATTTTCAAGCACGTAGATCGTTGAAACCGTTCAACAGACGCAATATTAATAAAAACGAATAATAATAAAAATCTGTCGTTTTATGTTGTTTTACGCGTTAAAACGCAGATTAAAGCTCAAAACGTGCTGTTTTGCTAAATAAGCATTTTCGGGCATTTTAGATCGCTGAAATCGTTCAAATCGAAGTAATATTAATAAAAACGAATAATAAAAATTTATCGTTTTTATGCTGTTTTACGATAAAACGCAGATTAAAGCTCAAACGCGCTGTTTTGTTAACATAAAGTACTTTCAAGCATTATAGATCGTTGGAAATCGTTCAAACAGAAGCAATATTAATAAAAACGAATAATAAAAATCTGTCGTTTTATAAGGTTTTACGCGTTAAAACGCAGATTAAAGCTCAAAACGTGCTGTTTTGCTAAAATAAGCATTTCAAGCATTTTAGATCGCTGCTGCAATCGTTCAAATAGATGCAATATTAATAAAAAACGAATAATAAAAATTTCTGTCGTTTTATGCTGTTTTACGCGTTAAAAAACGGCAGACAAAGCTTGTGAAAACGTGCTGTTTTGCTAAAATAAGCATTTCAAGCATTTTGCAGATCGCTGCAATCGTTCAAATAGACGCAATATTAATAAAAAACGACAAATAAAAATTTCGTCGTTTTATGCTGTTTTACGCGTTAAACGCAGGATTAAAAGCTCAAAAACGCTGTTTTGCTAAAATAAGCATTTTCAAGCATTTTAGGATCGTTGAAATCGTTCAAATAGAATCACTATTAATAAAAAACGAATAATAAAACACCCGTCGTTTTATGCTGTTTTACGCATTAAAACGGTGATTAAAGCTCAAAACGTGCTGTTTTGCTAAAAGCATTTTCAAGCATTTTATCGTTGAAATCGTTCAACAGACGCACATTAATAAAACGAATAATAAAATTTCGTCGTTTTGTTGTTTTGCTAAAATAAGCATTTTCAAAGCATTTTAGATCGTTGAAATCGTTTAAATAGACGCAATATTAATAAAAACGAATAATAAAAATTTCGTCGCTTTTTATGCTGTTTTACGAGTTAAAAACGCAGATTAAATTAAAACGCAAGCTGTTTGTTGGGTAAAATAAGCATCACTTTTCAAACATTTTAGATCGTTGAAATCGTCTAAATAGAAGCTACTAATAAAAAAACGAATAATAAAAATTCGTCGTTTTTATGCTGTTTCTACGCGTTAAACGCAGATTAAAGCTCAAACGTGCTGTTTTGCTAAAATAAGTATTTTCGCTATTTTAGATCGTTGAAATCGTTCAAATAGACGCACATTAATAAAAACGAATAATAAAAAATTTCTGCCGTTTTATGCTGTTTTTACGCAAGCTAAAACGCAGATTAAAGCTCAAAACGTGCTGTTTTGCTAAAATAAGCATTTTTCAAGCATTTAGATCGTTGAAATCGTTCAAATAGAATCAATATTAAAAAACGAATAATAAAAAAATCGTCGTTTTATGCTGTTTTACGGTTAAAACGCAGATTAAAGCCTTTTAAAACGTGCTGTTTTGTTAAAATAAAACATTTTCAAACATTTTAGATCTGAAACGTTCAATTTAAACATTAAAAAACGAAAAATAAAAAATCGTCGTTTTACTGTTTTGCGCTAAACGCAGATTAAAGCTCAAAACGTGCGTTTTGCTAAAATAAGCATTTTCAACATTTTAGATTTTTTGAAATCGTTCAAATAGACGCAATAAAAATAAACGAATAATAAAATTTGCCCTTTTATGCTGTTTTAGCGTTAAAACGCAGAATAACGCTCAAAACGTGTGTTTTGCTAAAATAAAATTTTCAAGCATTTTAACCCTTGAAATCGTTCAATAGACGCAATTTATAAAAACGAATAATAAAATTTTGTCGTTTTATTGTTTACGAGTTAAACGCAGATTAAAGCTCAAAACGTGCTGTTTTAAAATAAGCATTTTCAAACATTTTAAATCGTGAAAGTTTAAAGGCTTTTAAAACAAAATAAAGCTTTTAGGTTTACGTTGCAATTAATAAAACGTTCCCAAAAAT
>NW_027047291.1:0-15926 GCF_025399875.1 Dalotia coriaria
TAAAAAGCTTTTTAAAATGCTTATTTTAGCAAGACAGCACGTTTTTGAGCTTTATACTGCGTTTTAACCCTAAAACAGCATAAAACGACGAAATTTTTTTTATTCGTTTTTATTAATATTGCGTCTTTTGAACGATTTCAACGATCTAAAATGCTAGAAAAGGCGGTTTAGCAAAACAGCACGTTTTGATTTTTTTCTGCGTTTTAATGCGAAAAAAGCATAAAAAAAAATTTTTTTTATTGTTTTTATTAATTTTTTCTATTTAAACGTTTCAACGATCAAAATGCGAAAATCTTATTTTTCAAAAAAAGCACGTTTTTGGTTTTAATCCGTTTTTTGGGAAAAAAAAAAACGACAATTTTTATTATTCGGTTTTATTATTAGCTTCTTTTGAACGATTTCAACGATCAAAAAGCTTGAAAATGCTTATTTTACAAACGCACGTTTTGAGTTTATCGCGTTTTAACGCGTAAAACACATAAAAAAAGCGAAATTTTATATTCGTTTTTTTTTAATATTGCGTCTATTTGGGCATTTCCGTCAAAATGCTGAAAGGGAAAATTTGCAAAACGCCGTTTTTTGGGTTTATTCGGTTTTTAAAGCGTAAAACAGCATAAAAAAGACGAAATTTTTATTTTTCGTTTTTATTAATATTGCCCCCTATTTAAACGATTTCCCCCGATCTAAAATGCTTGAAAATGTTTTTTTAGCAAAAAAGCCCTTTTTAGTTTTAATCTGCGTTTTTTAAAGCGTAAAACGGATAAAAAAGACGAATTTTTATTATTCGTTTTTATTAATATTCGTCTATTTGAACGATTTCAACAATCTAAAATCTTGAAAATGCTTTTTTTAGAAAAAAGCCGTTTTTTAGCAATCTGCGTTTTAACGCGTAAAAAAGCAAAAAAAAGCGAAATTTTTTTTTATTCGTTTTTTTTTAATATTGCGTCTATTTGAACGTTTTAACGATCTAAAATGCTTGAAAATGTTTTTTTAGCAAAACAGCACGTTTTTAGCTTTAATCTGCGTTTTAACGCGTAAAACAGCATAAAACGACGAATTTTTTTTTTATTCGTTTTATTAATATTGGTCTATTTGAACGATTTCAACGATCTAAAATGCGAAATGCTTTTTTTAGCAAAACAGCACGTTTTTAGCTTTTTCCCTTTTAACCCTAAAAAAGCATAAAAAAGACGAAATTTTTTTTTATTCGTTTTTATTAATATTGCTTCTATTTGAACGATTTCAACGATCTAAAAAGCTTGAAAATGCTTATTTTAGCAAAAAAAGCACGTTTTGGGGCTTTATTCTGCGTTTTAATGCGTAAAAAAGGGAAAAAAGACCAATTTTTTTTTATTCGTTTTTTTTTAAAGTACTTCTATTTAAAAAGATTTCAACGATCTAAAATGCTTGAAAATGCTTTTTTTTAGCAAAACAGCACGTTTTGGGGTTTTTAATCTGCTTTTAACGCGTAAAAAAGGGGTAAAAAAGACGAATTTTTTTTTTTTCGTTTTTTTTTAATATTGCGTCTATTTGAAACGGTTTTCAATCTAAAAAGCTTGAAAATGCTTATTTTTGCAAAACAGCACGTTTTTAGCTTTTTTAATTTCGTTTTAACGCGTAAAACCGGGGATAAAACGGCGGGGGTTTTTTATTTTTCGTTTTTTATTAATTTTTGCGTCTATTTGAACGATTTCAACGATCTAAAATGCTTAAAATTTTATTTTAGCAAAACAGCCGTTTTGAGCTTTTAATCTGCGTTTTTTTAAAGCGTAAAACAGCATAAAAACGACGGGAAATTTTTTTTATTCGTTTTTTTTTTAAAATTGGCCCCCTTTTTGAACGGTTTCAACGATCTAAAATGCTTGGGGAAAAGCTTATTTTAGCAAAACAGCCCTTTTTTAGCTTTTTAAACAGCGTTTTTTAAAGCGTAAAACAACATAAAACGACGAAATTTTTTTTTATTCGTTTTTTTTTAATATTGCCCTCTATTTGGTTTCCCCGATCTCAAATGCTTGAAAATCTTATTTTAGCAAAACAGCGTTTTGAGCTTTTTAAACTGCCCTTTTTAAAGCGGAAAACAACATAAAAAAGACGAATTTTTTTTTATTCGGTTTTTTTTATTTTGCTTCTATTTGAACATTTCCCAAAGATCTAAAAAAGCTTGAAAATGCTTATTTTACAAAACAAAAACACGTTTTGACTTTTTTCTGCGTTTTTTCGCGTAAAACAGCCAAAAACGGCAAATTTTTAAATTTTTCGTTTTTATTTAAAATTGCGTCTATTTGAACGATTTCCCCGATCCAAAAAAGCTAGAAAAAGGGTTAGTTTAGCAAAAAAAAGCACGTTTTGGGGGTTTTTTTCACGTTTTAACGCGTAAAACAGCATAAAAAAGACGAAAATTTTTTTTTATTCGTTTTTATTAATTAAAGCTTCTATTTGAACGATTTCAACAATCAAAATGGGGAAATGCTTTTTTTTGGGAAAACAGCACGTTTTTAGCTTTTTCTGCGTTTTAACCCTAAAAAAGCAAAAAAGACGTTTTTTTTATTCGTTTTTTAATATTTGGCCCCTTTAAATTTAACATCTAAAAAAGCTTGAAAATGCTTATTTTTAGCAAAACAGCACGTTTTTAGCTTTAATCGCGTTTTAACGGTAAAACGGCATAAAAAAAGACGAATTTTTTTTTTTCGTTTTTTTTTTAATATTGCTTTATTTGAACGATTTCAACGATCAAAATGTTGAAAATGCTTATTTTAGCAAAACAGCACGTTTTGAGCTTTATTCTGCGTTTTAACGCGTAAACAAACAAAACGACGAAATTTTTTTTATTCGTTTTTATTAATATTGCTCTTTTGAACGATTTCAACGATTAAAATCTTGAAAATGCTTATTTTGGGAAAACAGCACCCCTTTTGGCTTTAATCTGCTTTTAACGCGTAAAACACATAAAAATGCAATTTTTTATTATTCGTTTTTATTAATTTCTTCTTTTTAAAAATTTAACGCTAAAATGCTTGAAAATGCTTTTTTTTAAAAAAGCACGTTTTTAGAATCAGCGTTTTTAAAGCGGAAACCATAAAACGACAAAATTTTTATTATTCGTTTTTATTAAAATTGCGTCTATTTGAACGATTTAAAACCAAAATGCTTGAAAATGCTTATTTTAGCCAAAACAGCACGTTTTTACGTTAATCTGCGTTTTTAAAGCGTAAAAAACATAAAAGCGAAATTTTATTATTCGTTTTTTTTTAATTTGCGTCTATTTGAACGATTTTTAACGTTAAAATGCTTGAAAAGGGTTATTTTTGCAAAAAGAAGTTTTGAGTTTTAATCTCGTTTTAACGCGTAAAACGGGATAAAAAAAGACGAATTTTTATTATTCGTTTTTATTAATATTGTTTATTTAAAAAGATTTCAACAAACTAAAATGCTTTTAAAATGCGGGGCCCCGCAAAACAGCACGTTTTGGGGCTTTTTAAACCGGGTTTTTAAAGCGAAAAAAGCATAAAAAAGACAAAATTTTATTATTCGTTTTTTTTTTAATATTGCGTCTATTTTGGGTTTCAACGATCTAAAAAAGCTTTTAAAATGTTATTTTAGCAAAAAACACGTTTTGAGGAATCTGCGTTTTTTAACCCTAAAAAAGGGAAAAAAAAACGAATTTTTATTATTCGTTTTTTTTAATATTGCCCATTTGAACGATTTTAACGATCTAAAATGCTTTTAAAATGTTTATTTTAAAAAAAAGTTTTTAACTTTATTCTGCGTTTTAACGCTTAAAAAAAACAAAAAAAAAATTTTTTTTTTAAAAATTTTTTTTTTTTTTTTTTGGTTTTTTAAAATTTTAAAATTTTTTAAAGCCGGGTTTTTTTTTTTAAAAAAACGGGTTTTTTTTGGTTTTTTTAAAATTTTTTTAAAAAATTTTTTTAAATTTTTTTTTTAAAAAAATTTTTTTAAAAAATTTTTTAAAAAAAACCTTTTAAATTTTTTTTAAAAATAAAAAAAAATTTTTTTTTTAAAAAAAAAAATTTTTTTTTTTTTTTTTCAAATTTTTTTAAAAATTAAAAAAAAAATTTTTTTTTTTCCCAAAATTTTAAAAAAAAATTTTTTTTAAAAATTTTTTTTAAAAAAATTTTTTTAAATTTTTTTTTAAAAAAATTTTTTTAAAATTTTTTTTAAAAAAAAAAATTTTTTTTTTTTTTAAAAAAAAAAAAAAAAAAAATTTTTTTTTTTTTTTCGCAATTTTTTTTTTTTTAAAAAAATTTAAAAAAACCTTTTTTTAAAAAAAATTTTTTAAAAAAAAAAAAAATTTTTTTTTTTTTAAAAAAAAAAAAAAAATTTTAAATTTTTTTTTTTTAAAAATTTTTTTTTAAAAAACCCCCTTTTTTTTTTTTTTTTAAAAAACAAAAAAATTTTTTCCCCCTTTTTTTTTTTTTCCTTTTAAAAATTTTTTTTTTTAAAAAATTTTTAAAAAAATTTTTTTTTAAAAAAAACCTTTTTGGTTTTTGGGGAAAAACCTAAAAAAAAAAACCCTTTTTTTTTTTTTTTTTAAATTTTTTTTAAAAAAAAAAATTTTTTTTTTTTTATTTTCCAAAAAATTTTTTTTTTTTTAAAAAAAATTTTAAAAAAGGAATTTTTTTTTTTTTTTCCTTTTTTAAAAACCAAAAAAAATTTTTAAAAAATTTTTTTTTAAAAAATTTTTTTTTCCTTTTTCCCCAAAAAAAAAAAATTTTTTTTTTTAAAAAAAAAAGGGGTTTTTTTTTTTTTCCCTTAAAAAATTTAAAAAAAATTTTTTTTTATTGTTTTTTATTATTGTTTATTTGAACGATCTCAACGATCTAAAATGCTTGAAAATGCTTTTATTTTAGCAAAAACAGCACGTTTTGAGCTTTAATCTGCGTTTTAACGCGTAAAGAAAGCATAAAACGACGAAATTTTTATTACTCTGTTTTTATTAATATTGCGTCTATTTGAACGTTTTCAACGATCTAAAAATGCTTGAAAATGCCTTATTTTAGCAAAACAGCACATTTTGAGTTTTAACCTGCGTTTTAACGCGTAAAACAAAAGATAAAAACGACGAATTTTTATTATCTGTTTTTATTAATATTGTTTATTTGAACGATTTCAACGATCTAGAATGCTTGAAAATGCCTATTTTAGCAAAACAGCACGTTTTGAGCTTTAATCTGCGTTTAACGCGTAAAACAGCATAAAAACGACGAATTTTTATTATTCGTTTAATATTGCTTCTATTTGAACGATTTCAACGATCTAAAGTCGCTTGAAAATACTTATTTTAGCAAAACAGCACGTTTTGAGTTTTAATCTGCGTTTTAACGCGTAAACAGCATAAAACGACGAAATTTTATTATTCGTTTTTATTAATATTGCGTCTATTTGAACGATTTTTAACGGATCTAAAATGCTTGAAAAATGCTTTTATTTTAGCAAAACGCACGTTTTGAGTTTTAATCTGCGTTTTAACGCGTAAAACAGCATAAAACACGAAATTTCTATTATTCGGTTTTACCAATATTGCGTCTATTTGAACGATTTTTCAACGATCTAAAATGCTTGAAATGATTATTTTAGCAAACAGCACGTTTTGAGTTTTAATCTGCGTTTTAACGCGTAGAAACAAAAGCATACAAAACGTGACAAAAATTTTATTATTCGTTTTTGGTCATTGCGTCTATTTGAACGATCAACGATCTAAAATGCTTGAAATGATTATATTAGCAAAACAGTACGTTTGAGTTTCAATCTGCGTTTTTTAACGCGTAAAAAATGGCATAAAACGACGAATTTTTTTTGCCCGTTTTATTATTGCTTCTATTTGAACAGTTTTAACCATTCAAAATGCTTTGAAAAATGCTTATTTTAGCAAAACAGTACGTTTGAGTTTTAATCAGCGTTTTAGCGCGTAAAAAGTATATGCGGCGAAATTTTTATTATTCGTTTTTATTAATATTGTTTCTATTTGAACGATTTCCCAACGATCTGCAAAATGCTTGAAAATGCTTATTTTAGCAAAACATATCGTTTTGAGTTTTTTAATCTGCGTTTAACGCGTAAAAAACAGCATAAAAACGACGAATTTTTGTTATTCGTTTTATTAATATTGCTTATTTGAAACGATTTCAACGATCTTTAAAAATGCTTGAAAATGATTATTTTAGCAAAACAGCACGTTTTGAGCTTTAATCTGCGTTTTAACGCGTAAAACAAAGCATAAAACGACGAAATTTTTATTATTCGTTTTTTATTAATATTGCGTCTATTTGAACGACTTCAACGATCTAAAATGCTTGGAAAATGCTTATTTTAAAGCAAAATAGCACGTTTTGAGCTTTAATCTGCGTTTTAACGCGTAAACAGCATAAAAACGACGTATTTTTTATTATTCATTTTTATTAATATTGCGTCTATTTGAACGATTTCAACGATCTAAAAATGCTTGAAAATGCTTATTTCAGCAAAACAGCACGTTTTGAGTTTTAATCTGCGTTTAACGCGTAAAACAGCATAAAAACGACGAATTTTTTATTACCCGTTTTTATTAATATTGCTTCTATTTGAACGATTTTCAACGATCTAAAATGTTTAAAATGATTATATTAGCAAAACAGCACGTTTTGTTTTAATCTGCGCTTTAACGCGTAAAAACAGCATAAAACGACGAATTTTTTATTCGTTTTTATTAATATTGCTCGCTTGAACAGTTTTCAACGATTCAAAATGTTTGAAAATGCTTTATTTTAGCAAAAAACAGTACGTTTTGAGCTTTAATCAGCGTTTTAGCGCGTAAAAAGAGCATAAAACGGCGAAATTTATTATTCGTTTTTATTAATATTGCTTCTATTTGAAATTCATTTCAACGATTCAAAATGTTTAAAAATGCTTTATTTTAGCAAAAACAGCACGTCTTGAGCTTTAATCTGCGTTTTAACACGTAAAACAGCATAAAAAACGACGAATTTTTGTTATTCGCTTTTTGCCAATATTAAGCTTCATTTGAACGATTTCACCGATCTAAAAATGCTTGAAAATGATTATTTTAGCGTCAGCAATGTTTTGAGCTTTAATCTGCGTTTTAACGCGTAAAACAGCATAAAACGACGAAATTTTATTATTCGTTTTTATTAATATTGCGTTTATTTGAACGATTTCAACGACCAAATGCTTGGAAAATGCTTATTTTGAAAATAGCGCCGCTTTAATCTGCGTTTCGCTGCAAAACAGCATAAAAACGACGAAATTTTATTATTCATTTTTATTAATATTGCGTCTATTTGAACGATTTCAACGATCTAAAATGCTTTGAAAATGCTTATTTTAGCAAAACAGCACGTTTTGAGCTTTTAACGGCGTTTTAACGCGCGCGTAAAACAGCATAAAAAACGACGAATTTTATTATTCGTTTTTATTAATATTGTTTATTTGAAACGATTTCAACGATCTAAAAAATGCTTGAAAATGCTATTTTAAAGCAAAACAGCACGTTTTGAGCTTAATCTGCGTTTTAACGCGTAAACAGCATAAAACCGACGAAATTTTTTTATTTTCGATTTTTATTAATATTGCGTCATTTGAACGATTTCAACGATCTAAAAATGCTTGAAAATGATTATTTTAGGAAACAGCACGTTTTGAAGTTTAATCTGTTTAACACGCGGAAAACAGAATAAAAACGACGATTTTTTATTATTCGTTTTTATCATTATTGCTTCTATTTTAACGATTTCAACGATCTAAAAATACGCTTGTATCAGCGACGAAGCAAAATACATCGTTTTGAGCTTTAATCTGCGTTTTAACGCGCGTAAAACAGCATAAAAACGACGAATTTTTTATTATCTGCTTTTTATTAATATTGCGTCTATTTGAACGCGATCAACGATCTAAAATGCTTGAAAATGATTATTTTAGCAAAAACAGCACGTTTTGAACTTTTAATCTGCGTTTTAACGCGTAAAACAGCATAAAAACGGCGAATTTTTATTATTCGTTTTTATTAATATTGTTTGTATTTGAACGATTTCAACGATCTAAAATGCTTGAAAATGCTTATTTTAGCAAAACAGCACGTTTTGAGTTTTAATCTGCGTTTAACGCGTAAAACAGCATAAAAAACGACGAATTTTTTATTATTCGTTTTTATTAATATTGCTTCTATTTGAACGATTTCAATGATCTAAACTGCCGGAAAATGCTTTATTTTAGCAAAACAGCACGTTTTGAGCTTTAATTCGCGTTTTAACGCGTAAAACAGCATAAAACGACGAAATTTTTATTATTCGTTTTTATTAATATTGCTTCTATTTGAACGATTTCAACGATTCAAATGCTTGAAAATGAATATTTGTGCAAAACAGCACGTTTTGAGCTTTAATCTGCGTTTTAACGCGTAAACAGCATAAAACGACGAAATTTTATTATTCGTTTTAATAATACGTTTTCATTTAAACGATTTCAACGATCTAAAATGCTTATTTTAGCAAAACAGCACGTTTTGAGTTTAATCTGCGTTTTAACGCGTAAAACAGCATAAAAACGACGAAATTTTTATTATTGTTTTTATTAATACGCCTGGTTTGAACGATTTCAACGATCTAAAATGCTTGAAAAGCTTTACTTTTAGCAAAACAGCGCCGTTTTGAGCTTTAATCTGCGTTTAACGCGTAAACAGCATAAAACGACGAATTCTTTATTATTCGTTTTATTAATATTGTTTTATCGGACCGTGATTTCAAATCGATCTAAAAATGCTTGAAAATGATTATTTTAGCAAAACAGCACGTTTTGAGCTTTAGTCTGCGTTTTAACGCGTAAAACAGCATAAAACGACGAAATTTTATTATTCGTTTTTATTAATATTGCTTCTATTTGAACGATTTCAACGATCTAAAATGCTTGAAAATGCTTATCGCGCCAGCACGTTTTGAGTTTTTAATCTGCGCGTTTTGCACGCGTAAAACAGCATAAAAACGACGAAATTTTTTATTATTCGCTTTATTAATATTGCGTCTATTTGAACAATTTCCAACGATCTAAAATGCTTGAAAATGCTTATTTGTAGCAAAACAGTACGTTTGAGCTTTAATCTGCGTTTTAACGCGTAAAACAGCATAAAACGACGAAATTCTTTATTATTCGTTTTTATTAATATTGCGTCTATTTGAACGATTTTAACGATCTAAAATGCTTGAAAATGCTTATTTTACAAAACAGCACATTTTGAGCTTTAACCTGCGCGTTTTAACGCGTAAACAGCATAAAAACGACGAATGTTTATTATTCGTTTTTATTAATATTGCTTCTATTTGAACGACTTTCAACGATCTAGAATGCCGAAAAATTCTTATATTTTAGCAAAACAGCACGTTTTGCTTAATCTGCGTTTTAACGCGTAAACAAAAGCATAAAACGACGAATTTTTTATTATTATTCGTTTTTATTAATATTGTTTATTTGAACGATTTCAACGATCTAAAAATGCTTGAAAATGATTATTTTAGCAAAAACAGCACGTTTTGAGCTTTAGTCTGGCGTTTAACGCGTAAAACAGCATAAAAAACGACTGCAGTCTTTATTATTCGTTTTATTAATATTGCTTCTATTTGAACGATTTCAACGATCTAAAATGCTTGGAAAATGCTTATTTTGCAAAACAGCACGTCGTATTTTAATCTGCGTTTTAACGCGTAACACAGCATAAAAACGACGAATTTTTTATTATCTGTTTTTGTTAATATTGCGTCTATTTTGAACGATTTCACGATGTAAAATGCTTGAAAATGCTTATTTTAGCAAAAACAGCACGTTTTGAGCTTTAATCTGGCGTTTAACGCGAAAACAGCATAAAAACGACGAAATTTTTATTATTCGTTTTTATTAATATTGCGTCTATTTGAACGATTTCAACGATCTAAAATGCTTGAATATGCTTATTTTAGCAAACAGCACGTTTAGAGTTTTTAATCTGCGTTTAATGCAAAACAGCATAAAACGACGAATTTTATTATTCGTTTTATTAATATTACTTATTTGAACGATTTCAACGATCTAAAATGCTTGAAAATGATTTTAGCAGCACGTTTTGAGCTTTTAATCTGGCGCGTTTTAACGCGTAAAACAGCATAAAACGACGAAATTTTTTATTATCTGTTTTTAATATTAATATTGCGGGGTCTATTTGAACGATTTCAACGATCTGCCGTTTGAAAAATGCTTATTTTAGCAAAACAGCACATTTTGAGCTTTAACCCGTTTTAACGCAAAAGAGCATAAAAAACGACGAATTTTTTATTATTCGTTTTTTATTAATATTGCTTCATTTGAACGACTTCAACGATCTAGAATGCTTGAAAATGCTTATTTTAGCAAAACAGCACGTTTGAGCTTTAATCTGCGTTTAACGCGTAAAACAGCATGCTAAAAAACGACGAATTTTTTATTATTCGTTTTTATTAATATTGCTTCTATTTTGAACGATTTCAACGATCTTAAAATGCTTGAAAAATACTTATTTTAGCAAAAACAGCACGTTCTTTTGAGCTTTAATCTGCGTTTTAACGCGTAAAACAGCATAAAACGATAAAGTATTATTCGCTTCATTAATATTGCGTCTATTTGAACGATTTTAACGATCTAAATGCTTGAAAATGCTTATTTTGAAGGTGCTGTTAACGTTTTGAGCTTTAATCTGCGTTTAACGCGTAAAACAGCATAAAAAAACGACGAAATTCTTTTATTATTCGTTTTTTATTAATATTGCGTCTATTATTTGGAACGATTTCCAACGATCTAAAAATGCTTGAAAATGCTTATTTAGCAAAAACAGCACGTTTGAGTTTTTAATCTGCGTTTTAACGCGTAAAACAGCATAAAACGTGACGAATTTTTATTATTCGTTTTTTATTAATATTGCTTCTATTTGAACGATTTAACGATCTAAAATGCTTGAAAATGATTATTTTAGCAAACAGTTAACGTTTTGAGCTTTAGTCTGCGTTTTTAACGCGTAAAACAGCATAAAACGACGAAATTTTTATTATTCGTTTTTATTATGCAATATTGCTTCTATTTGAAACGATTTCAACGATCTAAAATGCTTGAAAATGCTTATTTTTGCAAAACAGCAATGTTTTGAGCTTTAATTGCGTTTTAACGCGTAACACAGCATAAAAACGACGAATTTTTATTATTCGTTTTTACAATATTGCGTCTATTTTGAACGATTTCCACGATGAAAATGCTTGAAAATGCTTATTTTAGCAAAACAGCACGTTTTGAGTTTTTAATCTGCGTTTTAACGCAAAACAGCATAAAAAACGACGAAATTTTTTATTATTCGTTAATATTATTCATTTTGAACGAGGAAAGATTTCAACGATCTAAAATGCTGAATATGCTTATTTTAGCAAAAAACAGCACGTTTAGAGTTTAATCTGCGTTTTAATGCGTAAAACAGCATAAAAACGACGAATTTTTATTATTCGCTTTTTATTAATATTGCTTCTATTTGAACGATTTCAACGATCTAAAATGCCGGAAAATGCTTATTTCGAAAGCAAAAACAAAGCACGTTTTGAGTTTTAATCTGCGTTTTAACGCGTAAAAACAGCATAAAACGACGAAATTTTTATTATTCGTTTTTATTAATACGCGTCTATTTGAACGATTTCAACGATCCAAAATGCTTGAAAATGCTTATTTTAGCAAACAGCACATTTGAGTTTTAAACTGCGCGTTTTAACGCGTAAAAGAGCATAAAAACGACGAATTTTTATTATTCGTTTTTATTAATATTGCTTCTATTTTGAACGACTTAACGATCTAGAATGTTTGAAAATGCTTTATTTCAAAACAGCACCGTTTTGTTTTAATCTGCGTTTTAACGCGTAAACAGCATAAAAACGACGGTTCTTTTATTATTCGTTTTTTATTAATATTGCTTCATTTGAACGATTTCAACGATCTTAAAAAATGCTTGAAAATACTTATTTTAGCAAAACAGCACGTTTTGAGAGCTTTAATCTGCGTTTTAACGCGTAAAACAGCATAAAACGACGAAATTTTATTATTCGTTTTTATTAATATTGCGTCTATTTGAAACGATTTTAACGATCTAAAATGCTTGAAAATGCTTATTTTAAAGCAAAACAGCACGCTCTTTGAGCTTTTAATCTGCGTTTCAACGCGTAAAACAGCATAAAACGACGAAATTTTTATTATTCGTTTTTATTAATATTGCGTCTATTTGGAACGATTTCCCAACGATCCAAAACGCCCGGAAACGCTTCATCTCTGCCGCCAACGCCCCGAGCCTCAACCGCCCCAAACGTCCTGAAATTTTTATTATTCGTTTTTATTAATATTGCGTCTATTTGAACGATTTCAACGATCTAAAAATGCTTGAAAATGCTGCGTATTTTAGCAAAACAGCATGTTTTGAGTTTTAATCTGCGTTTTAACGCGTAAAACAGCATAAAAACGACGAATTTTTATTCGTTTTTATTAATATTGCTTCTATTTTGAACGATTTCAACGATCTAAAATGCTTGAGAATGATTATTTTAGCAAAACAGCACGTTCTGAGTTTTAATCTGCGTTTTAACGCGTAAACAGCCTAAAACGACACGTAAATTTTTATTATTCGTTTTTATTAATATTGCGTCTATTTGAACGATTTCAACGATCTAAAAATGCTTGAAAAATCATTATTTTGTGTCGTTAACGTTTTGAGTTTTAATCTGCGTTTTAACGCGCGTAAAACAGCATAAAACGACGAATTTTTATTATTCGTTTTTTTATTATTATTGCTTCTTTATTTGAACGATTTCAACGGATCTGTAAAATGCTTGAAAATGCTTATTTTGTAAAAAAACAGCACGTTTTGAGCTTTAATCTGCGTTTTAACGCGTAAAACAGCATAAAACGACGAATTTTTCATTATTCGTTTTTAATAATATTGCGTCTATTTGAACGATTTCCAACGATCTAAAAATGCTTGAAAATGATTATTTTGTTGTTAATGTTTTGAGTTTTAATCTGCGTTTTAACGCGTAAACAGCATAAAACGACGAATTTTATTATCTGTTTTTATTAATATTGCTTCATTTGAACGATTTCAACGATTCAAAATGCTTGCGCTTACTTATTTTAGCAAAACAGCACGTTTTGAGTTTTAATCTGCGTTTTAACGCGTAAAACAGCATAAAAACGACGAAATTTTTATTATTCGTTTTATTAATATTGCGTTCATTTGAACGGATTTCAACGATCTGTAAAATGCTTGAAAATGATTATTTTAGCAAAAACAGCACGTTTTGAGCTTTAATCTGCGTTTTAACGCGTAAAACAGCATAAAAACGACGAATTTTTATTATTCGTTTTTATTAATATTGCGTCTATTTGAACGATTTCAACGATCTAAAATGCTTGAAAAATGATTATTTTAGCAAAAATGGCACGTTTTGATTAATCTGCGTTTAAAGTAAAACAGCATAAAAAACGACGAATTTTTTATTATTCGTTTTTTTATTACTATTGCTTCTATTTGAACGATTTCAACGATCTAAAAATGCTTGAAAATGCTTATTTTGTATAAAACAGCATCGTTTTGCTTTAATCTGCGTTTTAACGCGTAAAAACAGCATAAAACGACGAAATTTCTATTATTCGTTTTATTATTAATATTATCTATTGAACGATTTCAACGATCTAAATGCTTAAAATGATTATTTCAGCAAAAACAGCACGTTTTGAGCTTTAATCTGCGTTTTAACGCGTAAAACAGCCTAAAAAAACGATGTACTTTATTATTCGTTTTTATTAATATTGCGTCTATTTGAACGATTTCAACGATCTAAAATGCTTGAAAATGATTATATTAGCAAAACAGCACGTTTTGAGTTTTAATCTGCGTTTTAACGCGTAAACAGCATAAAACGACGCAATTTTTATTATTCGTTTTTATTAATATTGCTTCATTTTAAACAGTTTCAACGATCTAAAATGCTTGAAAATGCTTATTTCAGCAAAACAGCACGTTTTGAGTTTAATCTGCGCCGCGTAAAAGTTTTTCAAAAATGCTTATTTTAGCAACAGCACGTTTTGAGCTTTAATCTGCGTTTTAACGCGGGTAAAACAGAAAAGTATAAAAACGACGAATTTTTATTATTCCGTTTTTATTAATATTGCTTCTATTTGAACGATTTCAACGATCTAAAAATGCTTGAAAATGATTATTATTTTAGCAAAACAGCACGTTTTGAGTTTTTAATCTGCGTTTAACGCGCAAAACAGCATAAAACGACGAAATTTTATTATTCGTTTTTATTAATATTGCGTCTACATTTGAACGTGATTTCAACGATCTAAAATGCTTGAAAATGCTTATTTTTAGCAAAATAGCACGTTTTCAGTTTTAATCTGCGTTTAACGCGTAAAACAGCATAAAACTACTTAAAATTTTTATTAATCCATTTTTTATTAATATTGCGTCTATTTGAACGATTTCAACGATCTGTACGCTTGAAAATGTTATTTTAGCAAACAGCACGTTTTGAGTTTTAATCTGCGTTTAACGCGTAAAACAGCATAAAACGACGAATTTTTATTATTCGTTTTATTAATATTGCTTCTATTTGAACGATTTCAACGGATCTAAAATGTTGAAAATGCTTATTTTAGCAAAAAATGTTAATGTTTTGAGCTTTAATCTGCGTTTAACGCGCGTAAAACAGCATAAAACCGACGAAA
Organism: Dalotia coriaria; assembly: GCF_025399875.1. Lineage (NCBI taxonomy): Eukaryota > Metazoa > Arthropoda > Insecta > Coleoptera > Staphylinidae > Dalotia > Dalotia coriaria. The sequence continues at coordinate 14,770 of NW_027047291.1, forward strand.
TTTCTTTTATTATTCGATTTTATTAATATTGCGTCTATTTGAACGATTTCCAACGATTCAAATGCTTGAAAATGATTATTTTAGAAAACAGCACGTTTTGATTAATCTGCGCTTTAACGCGTAAACAGCATAAAAAACGACGAATTTTTTATTATTCGTTTTTATTAATATTGCGTCTATTTGAACGATTTCAACGATCTAAAATAGCTTGAAAATGATTATTTAGCAAAAACAGCACGTTTTGAGCTTTAATCTGCGTTTTAACGCAAAACAGCACATAAAAACGGCGAATTTTTTTATTATTCGCTTTTTACAATATTGCTTCTATTTGTTCATCGCCGGACGCAAACGTTTTGAAAAATGCTACTTAGCAAAACAGCACGTTTTGAGCTTTAATCTGCGTTTTAACGCGTAAACAGCATAAAAACGACGAATCTTTGGTTATTCGTTTTTACAATATTGCTTCTATTTGAACGATTTCAACGATCTAAAATGCTTGAAAATGCTTATTTTAGCAAAACAGCACGTTTTATTAACGGTTTAACGCGTAAAACAGCATAAAACGACGAAATTTTTTTATTGTTTTTATTAATTTGCGTCTATTTGAACGATTTCAACGATCTAAAATGCTTGAATATGCTTATTTTAGCAAAACAGCATGTTTTGAGTTTAATCTGCGTTTTAACGCGAAAAGCATAAAAGACGAATTTTATTATTCGTTTTATAATATTGTCATTTGAACGATTTCAAAATCTAAAATGCTTGAAATGATATTTTAAAAAACGACGTTTTAGTTTTTAAACTGCGTTTTAACGTAAACAGCAAAAAGACGAATTTTATTATTCGTTTTATTAATATTCTCAGAAGATTTCAAGATCTAAAATGTTGAGAATGATTATTTTAGCAAAACAGACGTTCTAGCTTAATCTGCGTTTTAACGCGTAAAACAGCCTAAAACGACAAATTTTTTTTATTCGTTTTTATTAATATTGCGTCTATTTGAACGATTTCCTAAAACTTCATCAAAATTTTGCTTGAAAATTCATTATTTTTAGGAAACACAAAAAGTGTTTTTAAAAAGTTTTAATTGCGTTTTTAAAGCGTAAAAGATAAAAACGACGAATTTTTTATTATTCGTTTTTTTTTAATTAATTAAA
>NW_027047292.1:0-15915 GCF_025399875.1 Dalotia coriaria
CAAAAACATAAAACGACAATTTTTATTATTCGTTTTTATTTTTTGCTCTATTTGAACGTTTCAACGTCAAAATGCGTTTATTTTAGCAAACAGCCGTTTGAGCTTTAATCTGCGTTTTTTAAAGCGTAAAACACAAAAACGACAAATTTTTTTTATTCGTTTTTTTTTAAAATTGCTCTTTTGAAAATTTAACGTTAAAAGCGAAATGTTATTTTTTGCAAAACAGCCCTTTTGGGGTTTTCTGCGTTTTAACGTAAAAAAGCATAAAAAAAGACGTTTTTTTTTTTTCGTTTTTTTAAATTTTTTTCTATTTGAAGACATTTTACATCTAAAATGTTTAAAATATTATTTTAAAAAAAGCCGTTTTAGCTTTAATCTGCGTTTTTAAAGCGTAAAACACATAAAAAAGACGAAATTTTTATTTTTCGTTTTATTAATATTGCTTCTAGAAAGATTTCAACGATCTAAAAAACTTGAAAATGTTTTTTTAGCAAAACAACGTTTTTAGCTTTATTCTCGTTTTAACGCGTAAAACGCAAAAACGACGAAAATTTTTTTTATTCGTTTTTTTTTAAAATTTTCTCTATTTGAACGTTTTACGATTAAAATGCTTGAAAATGCTTTTTTAGCAAAAAAGCACGTTTTGAGCTTTAATCTCTTTTAACCTAAAACAACCAAAAAAGAAATTTTATTATTCTTTTTTTTTTTTTGCTCTATTTGAACGTTTCCGATCTAAAAAGCGAAAAAGTTATTTTGAAAACGCACGTTTAGCTTAATCGCGTTTTAACGCGTAAACACAAAAAAAGAAATTTTTTTTATTCGTTTTTTTTAATATTCTTCTATTTGAACATTTTAACGATCTAAAATGCTTGAAAATGTTTTTTTTACAAAACAGCAGTTTTGATTTTTTTCTGCTTTTAACCCTAAAACAGCAAAAAAGCAGAATTTTTTTATTCGTTTTTTTTTAATTTGCTCTATTTGAACGATTTCACGATCTAAAAAGCTTGAAAATTTATTTTAGCAAAACAGCACGTTTTAGCCAAAACTGCGTTTTAACGCGTAAAAAAAAACATAAAAAGCAATTTTTTATTATTCGTTTTTATTAATATTGCCTTCTATTTGAACGATTTTTAACGATCAAATGCTTGAAAATGCTTATTTTAAGCAAAACAGCACGTTTGAGCTTTAATCTGCGTTTTTAACGTAAAACGCATAAAACGACGATTTTTATTATTCGTTTTTATTTTATTGCGCTATTTTTAACGATTTCAACGATCTAAAATGCTTTAAAATGCTATTTAGCAAAACAGCACGTTTGAGCTTTAATTGCGTTTTAAACGCGTAAAACAGCATAAAACGACGAATTTATTATTCGTTTTTATTAATATTGCTTTTTTGAACGATTTCAACGATCTAAAATGCTTGAAAATGCTTATTTTAGAAAACAGCACGTTTTGAGCTTATTCTGCGTTTTAACGCGTAAACAACATAAAACGACGAAAATTTTTTTATTCGTTTTTATTTTATTGCGTCTTTGAAGGTTTCCGTCCCGCTTGAAAATGTTTTTTTAGCAAAACAAAACCTTTAGCTTTTTAAACTGCGTTTTAACGCGTAAAACAACATAAAACGCGGAAAATTTTTTTATTCGTTTTTTTTAAATTTCTTTTATTTGAACGATTTCAACGATCAAAAAAGCTTGAAAATGCTTATTTTAGCAAAACAGCCGTTTGGGGAATTTCGTTTTTAAAGCGAAAACAACATAAAACAAATTTTTTTTTTTTCGTTTTATTTTATTCTTATTTGAACGATTTCAACGATCTAAAATGCTTGAAAAAGCTTATTTTAGCAAAACAGCACGTTTTGAGCTTTATTCTGCGTTTTAACGGCGTAAAACAGCATAAAAACGACGAATTTTTATTATTCGTTTTTGTATTAATATTGCGTTTATTTGAACGATTTCAACGATCTAAAATGTGCTTGAAAATGCTTATTTTAGCAAAACAGCACGTTTTGAGCTTTAATCTGCGTTTAACGCGTAAAAACAGCATAAAAAACGACGAATTTTTTATTATTCGTTTTTATTAATATTGCTTCCATTTGAACGATTTCAACGATCTAAAATGCTTGAAAATGCTTATTTTTTAGCAAACAGCACGTTTTGCTTTAATCTGCGTTTCAATGCGTAAAATCAGCATAAAAACGACGAAATTTTGTATTATTCGCTTCTTTATTAATATTGCGTCTATTTGAAACGATTTCAACGATTCAAAAATGCTTGCAAAATGCTTATTTTGAAGCAAGCAAAATGTTACCGTTTTGAGCTTCTTTAATCTGCGTTTTAACGCGTAAACAGCATAAAACGACAAAATTTTTATTATTCGTTTTTATTAATTTTGCGTTTATTTGAACGATTTCAACGATCTAAAAATGCTTGAAAAATATTTATTTTAGCAAAACAGCACGCTTTATTCTGCGTTTTAACGCGTAAAACAGCATAAAAACGACGAAATTTTTATTACCCGCTGTTTTTATTTTTATTGCGTCTATTTGAACGATTCTTCAACGATCTAAAACGCTTCTGGAAATGCTTATTTTAAAGCAAAAAACAGCACGTTTAGAGCTTTAATCTGCGTCTTAACGCGTAAAACAGCATAAAAAACGACAAAATTTTTATTATTCGTTTTTATTAATTTTGCGTTTATTCGGAAACGGGATTTCAACGATCTAAATGGCTTGAAAATGCTTATTTTAGCAAACAGTTAATGTTTTGAGCTTTTATCTGCGTTTTAACGCGTAAAACAGCATAAAAACGACGAAATTCTTTTATTATTCGTTTTTTATTTTATTGCGTCTATTTGAACGATTTCAACGATCTGCAAAATACTGAAAATGCTTATTTTAAAGCAAAACAGCACGTTTTGAGCTTTAATCTGCGTTTTAAAGCGTAAACAGCATAAAAAACGACGTGAATTTTTTATTATTCGCTTTTTATTAATATTGCTTCATTTGAACGATTTCAACGATCTGCAATGCTTGAAAATGCTTATTTTAGCAAAAACAGCACGTTTTTGAGCTTTAATTCGCGTTTAACGCGTATATCAGCATAAAACGACGAAATTTTATTATTCGTTTTTATTAATATTGCGTCTATTTGAACGATTTCAACGATCTAAAATGCTTGAAAAATGATTATTTTAGCAAAACAGCACGTTTTGAGCTTTAATCTGCGTTTAACGCGTAAACAAAGCATAAAACGACGTGAATTTTTATTATTCGTTTTATTAATATTGCTTCTATTTGACCGATGATTTCAACGATCTAAAATGCTTGAAAATGCTTATTTTAGCAAAACAGCATCGTTTTGAGCTTTAATCTGCGTTTTCACCGCGTAAATGCATAAAACGACAAAATTTTTATTATTCGTTTTTATTAATTTGCGTTTATTTGAACGATTTCAACGATCTAAAATGCTGAAAATGCTTTTATTTTAGCAAACAGCACGTTTTGAGCTTTATTCTGCGTTTAACGCGTAAAAACAGCATAAAAACGACGAAATTTTTATTATTCGTTTTTATTTTATTGCGTCTATTTGAACGATTTCAACGATCTAAAATACTTGAAAATGCTTATTTTAGCAAAAATGTTAATGTTTTGAGTTTAATCTGCGTTTTAACGGCGTAAAACAGCATAAAACGACGAATTTTAATATTATCTGTTTTTATTAATATTGCTTCTATTTGAACGATTTCCAACGATCTAAAAAATGCTTGAAAATGCTTATTTTAAAGCAAAAACAGTTAATGTTTTGAGCTTTTGCACCTGCGTTTTAACGCGTAAAACAGCATAAAAACGACGAATTTTTTATTATTCGTTTTTATTAATATTGCTTCTATTTGAACGATTTCAACGATCTAAAATGCTTTGAAAATGCTTATTTTGTGCTAAACAGCATCGCTTTGAGTTTTAATCTGCGTTTTAACGCGTAAAACAGCATAAAAACGAATTTTTATTATTCGTTTTTATTAATATTGTTTCTATTTGACCGATTTCAACGATCTAAAATGCTTGAAAATGCTTATATTTTTAGCAAAATGCACGTTTGAGCTTTAATCTGCGTTTTAACGCGTAAAACAAAAGCATAAAACGACGAATTTTTATTATTCGTTTTTATTAATATTGTTTCTATTTGACCGATTTCAATCGATCTAAAATGCTTGAAAATGCTTATTTCCAGCAAAAACAGCAATGTTTTGAGTTTTAATCTGCGTTTTAACGCGTAAAACAGCATAAAAACGACGTGAAATTCTTTTTATTATCTTTATTAATATTGCGTCTATTTGAACGATGTCAACGTGGGATCAAAAATGCTTGAAAAATGCTTATTTTAGCAAAACAGCAATGTTTTGAGCTTTTATTCTGCGTTTTGCGTAAAACAGCATAAAACGACGAATTTTTATTATTCGTTTTTATTAATATTGCGTCTATTTGAACGATTTCAACGATCTAAAATGCTTGAAAATGCTTATTTTAGCAGCAAAACAGCACGTTTTATTTTATTCTGCGTTTTAACGCGGAAACAGCATAAAAACGACGTGAAATTCTTTATTATTCGTTTTTAATATTGCGGGGCTCATTTGAACGATTTTAACGATTCAAAATGCTTGAAAATGCTTTATTTTAGCGCAAAACAGCACGTTTTGAGTTTTTAATCTGCGTCTAACGCGCGCAAAATGCTGCCAAAATGACGAATTTTTATTATTCGTTTTTTATTAATATTGCTTCTATTTAAACGATTTCCAACGATCTAAAATGCTTGAAAATGCTTTATTTTAGCAAAACAGCACGTTTTGAGTTTTAATCTGCGTTTTAACGCGTAAAACAGCATAAAACGACGAATTTTTATTATTCGTTTTTATTAATATTGCTTCTACCGGAACGATTTCAACGATCTAAAATGCTTGAAAATGCTTATTTTAGCAAAACAGCACGTTTTGAGTTTAATCTGCGTTTTAACGCGTAAAACAGCATAAAAACGACGAATTTTTTAATATTCGTTTTATTAATATTGTTTTATTTGAACATCAATTTCAACGATCAAAATGCTTGTTAATTTTAGCAAAACAGCATCGTTTGAGTTTTATTCTGTTTAACGCGTAAAACAGCATAAAACGACGAAATTTTATTATTCGTTTTTATTAATATTGCGGCCTGTTTAAATTTCAACGGATCTAAAATGCTTGAAAATGCTTATTTTAGCAAAACAGCACGTTTTGAGCTTTTAATCTGCGTTTTAACGGCGTAAAAACAAAAGCATAAAATGACGAATTTTTATTATTTTGATTTTTATTATTATTGCTTCTATTTAAAACGATTTCAACGATCTAAAATGCTTGAAAATGCTTATTTTAGCAAAAACAAAGCAACAGTTTTGAGCTTAACTGCGTTTTAACGCGTAAAACAGCATAAAAAACGACGAAATTTTTTATTATTCGTTTTTTATTAATATTGCTTCTATTTGGAACGATTTCAACGATCTAAAATGCTTGAAAATGCTTATTTCCAGCAAAACAGCATCGTTTTGAGCTTTAATCTGCGTTTTAACGCGTAAAACAGCATAAAAACGACAAAATTTCATTATTCATTTTTATTAATTTTGCGTCTATTTTAAACGTGATTTCAACGATCAAAAATGCTTGAAAAATGCTTATTTTAGCAAAACAGCACGTTTTGAGCTTTATTCTGCGTTTTAACGCGTAAAACAGCATAAAAAAACGACGAAATTTTTATTATTCGTTTTATTTTATTGCGCTCCATTTGAACGATTTCAACGATCTAAAATGCTGAAATGTTTATTTTAGCAAAACAGCACGTTTTGAGTTTCTTTTAATCTGCGTTTAACGCGTAAAACAGTATAAAAACGACGAATTTTTTATTATTCGTTTTATTAATATTGCTTCATTTTGAACGATTTCAAATGATCTAAACGCTTGAAAAATGCTTTATTTTAAAGCAAAAACACGTTTTGAGCTTTAATCAGCGTTTTAACGCGAAAACAGCATAAAAACGACGAAATTTTTATTATTCGTTTTTATCAATATTGCTTCTATTTGAACGATTTCAACGATTTAAAATGCTTGAAAATGCTTATTTTAGCAAAACAGCACGTTTTGAGTTTTAATCTGCGTTTTAACGCGCGTAAACAGCATAAAAACGACGAAATTTTTATTATCTCGTATTTTATTAATATTATGTCTATTTGAACGTGGGATTTCAACGATCTTAAAATGCTTGAAAATGTTTATTTTAGCAAAACAGCACGTTTTGAGCTTTATTCTGCGTTTTAACGCGTGCAGCATAAAAAACGACGACATTTTTATTATTCGTTTTTATTTTTATTGCGTCTATTTGATCGATTTCAACGATCTGTAAAATGCTTTTGGAAATGCTTATTTAGCAAAACAGCACGTTTGAGTTTAATCTGCGTTTTAACGCGTAAAACAGCTTAAAAACGACGAATTATTTATTATTCGTTTTTATTAATATTGCTTCATTTTAAACGATTTCAACGATCAAAATGCTTGAAAATGCGCTATTTTAGCAAAAACAGCACGTTTTGAGCTTTAATCTGCGTTTTAACGCGTAAACAGCATAAAAAACGACGAATTTTTTATTATTCGTTTTTATTAATATTGCGTCTATTTGAACGATTTTAACGATCTAAATGCTTGAAAATGCTTATTTTAAAGCAAAACAGCAATTTGAGCTTTAATCAGCGTTTTACCCGCGTAAACAGCATAAAAAACAAATGAAATTTTATTATTATTTGTTTTTATTAATATTGCGTCTATTTGAAACGATTTCAACGATCTAAAAATGCTTCGAAAATGATTATTTTAACAAAACAGCACGTTTTGAGCTTTAATCTGCGTTTCAACGCGTAAAAACAAACATAAAAACGTGATGAAATTTTTATTATTCGTTTTTATTACTATTGCGTCTATTTGAACGATTTCAACGATCTAAAATGCTTGAAAATGCTTTATTTTAGTAAAACAGTTAATGCTTTGAGTTTTATTCTGCGTTTTAACGCGTAAAACAGCATGTTCACGTAAATTTCATTATTCGTTTTTATTAATATTGCGTCTATTTGAACGATTTCAACGATCTAAAATGCTTGAAAATGCTTATTTTAGCAAAACAGCACGTTTTGAGTTTAATCTGCGTTTTAACGCGTAAACAGCATAAAAATGACGAATTTTATTATTCGTTTTTTATTAATATTGCTTCTATTTAAAATGATTTCAACGATCTAAAAATGCTTGAAAATGCTTATTTTAGCAAAACAGTTAATGTTTGAGTTTTAATCTGCGTTTTAACGCGTAAACAGCATAAAACGACGAATTTTTATTATTCGTTTTATTAATATTGCTTCTATTTGAACGATTTCAACGATCTAAAATGCTTGAAAATGCTTATTTCAGCAAAACAGCACGTTTTGCCTATTCTGCGTTTTAACGTAAAACAGCATAAAACGACGAAATTTTTATTATTATTCGTTTTTATTAATATTGCGTCTATTTGAACGATTTCAACGATCTAAAACGCTTTGAAAATGCTTATTTTAAAGCAAAACAGCACGTTTTGAGCTTTTAATCTGCGCTTTAACGCGTAAAACAGCATAAAACGACGAATTTTTTATTATTCGTTTTATTAATATTGCTTCTATTTGAACGATTTCACGATCTAAAAAAATGCTGGAAAATGCTTTATTTTAGCAAAAACAGCACGTTTTGAGCTTTTAATCTGCGTTTTAACGCGTAAAACAGCATGTAAAAACGACGAATTTTTTTTATTATTCGTTTTTATTAATATTGCTTCTATTTGACCGATTTCCAACGATCTAAAATGCCGAAAAATGCTTATTTTAGCAAAACAAAGCACGTTTGAGCTTTAATCTGCGTTTTAACGCGTAAAACAGCATAAAACGACGAAATTTTTATATTCGTTATTAATATTGCGGCCTATTTTGAACGTGATGTCAACGATCAAAAATGCTTGAAAATGCTTATTTTAGCAAAACAGCAATTTTGAGCTTTATTCTGCGTTTTAACGCGTAAAACAGCATAAAAACGACGAATTTTTTGCCATTCGTTTTTGACAATATTGCGTCTATTTCCAAACGTGATTTCAACTGGTCTTAAAATGCTTTGAAAATGCTTTATTTTAGCAAAACAGCATCGTTTTGAGCTTATTCTGCGTTTTAACGCGTAAAACAGCATAAAAAAAACGACGAAATTTTTATTATTCGTTTTTATTAATATTGCGTCTATTCTGAACGATTTCCAACGATCTAAAATGCTTTTGAAAATGCTCTTAGCAAAACAGCACGTTTGAGCTTTAATCTGCGTTTTAACGCGTAAAACAGCATAAAAATGACGAATTTTTTATTATTCGTTTTTATTAATATTGCTTCTATTTAAACGATTTTAACGATCTAAAATGCTTGAAAATGCTTATTTTAGCAAAACAGCACGTTTTGAGCTTTAATCTGCGTTTTAACGCGTAAAACAGCATAAAAATGACGTGAATTTTATTATTCGTTTTTTATTAATATTGCTTCTATTTCTAAAACGATTTCCCAACGATCTAAAATGCTTGAAATGCTTATTTTAGCAAACAGCACGTTTTGAGCTTTAATTCGCGTTTTAACGCGTAAAACAGCATAAAAAACGACGAAATTTTTATTATTCGTTTTTAATATTGCTGCTTCTATTTTGAACGATTTCAACGATCTAAAAATGCTTGAAAATGCTTATTTTAGCAAAACAGCACGTTTGAGCTTTAATCTGCGTTTTAATCGCAAAACAGCATAAAATGACGAATTTTTTATTATTCGTTTTTATTAATATTGCTTCTATTTAAACGATTTCAACGATCTAAAATGCTTGAAAATGCTTATTTTTAGCAAAACAGCACGTTTTGAGTTTTAATCTGCGTTTTCTTAACGCGTAAAACAGTATAAAACGACGAATTTTTTATTATTCGTTTTTATTAATATTGTTTCTATTTGAACGATTTCAATGATCTAAAAATGCTTGAAAAATAAGCTTTATTTTAGCAAAACAGCACGTTTTGAGTTTTAATCTGCGTTTAACGCGTAAACAGCATAAAACGACGAATTTTTTATTATTCGTTTTTTATTACGCTGTTTCTATTTGAACGACTTCAACGATCTAAAATGCTTGAAAATGCTTATTTTAGCAAAAACAGCAATGTTTTGAGTTTCTTTTATTCTGGCGTTTAACGCGCAAAAACAGCATAAAAACGACGAAATTTTTATTATCTCGTTTTTATTAATATTGCGTCTATTTGAACGATTTCAACGATCTAAAATGCTTGAAAAATGCTTATTTTAGCAAAAAACAGCACGTTTTGAGCTTTTAATCTGCGTTTAACGCGTAAGACAGCATAAAAATGACGAATTTTTATTATTCGTTTTTATTAATATTGCTTCTATTTAAACGATTTCAACGATCTAAAATGCTTGAAAATGCTTATTTTAGCAAACAGCACGTTTTGAGCTTTAATCTGCATTTCAACGCGTAAAACAGCATAAAAACGACGAAATTTTTATTATTCGTTTTTATTAATATTGCTTCTATTTGGAACGATTTCAACGATCTAAAAATGCTTTAAAATGCTTATTTTACAAAAACAGCACGTTTTGAGCTTTAATCTGCGTTTTAACGCGTGTAAAACAGCATAAAAACGACAAAATTTTTAATTATTCGTTTTTTATTAATATTGCGTCTATTTGGAAATGATTTCAACGATCTAAAATGCTTGAAAAATGCTTATTTTAGCAAAACAGCACGTTTTGAGCTTTATTCTGCGTTTTAACGCGTAAAACAGCATAAAACGACGAAATTTTTATTATTCGTTTTTATTTTATTGCGTCTATTTTGAACGATTTCAACGATCTAAAATGCTTGAAAATGCTTATTTTAGCAAAACAGCACGTTTTTGAGTTTTAATCTGCGTTTTAACGCGTAAAACAGCATAAAACGACGAATTTTTATTACGTTTTATCATTATTGCTCTATTTGAACGATTTCAACGATTTAAAATGCTTGAAAATGCTTATTTTAAAGTAAAACAGCACGTTTTGAGTTTTAATCTGCGTTTTAACGCGTAAAACAGCATAAAAACGACGAAATTTTATTATTCGTTTTTATTAATATTGCTTCTATTTAAAACGATTTCAACGATTCAAAATGCTAGAAAATGCTTATTTTAGCAAAACAGCACGTTTTGAGCTTTATTCTTGCGTTTTAACGCGTAAAAACAAGCATAAACGACGAAATTTTTATTATCTTTTCGTTTTTTCTTTATATTGCTTCTATTTGAACGATTTCAACGATCTAAGATGCTTGAAAATGCTTATTTTAGCAAAACAGCACGTTTTGAGCTTTTAATCTGCGTTTTAACGCGTAAAACAGCACATAAAACGACGAAATTTTTATTATTCGTTTTTCTATTGCTTCCTATTTGGAACGATTTCAACGATCTAAAAATGCTTGAAAATGCTGAGCAAAACAGCACGTTTTGAGCTTTAATCTGCGTTTTAATGCGTAAAACAGCATAAAAACGACGAAGTTTTATTATTCGTTTTATTAATATTGCGTCTGGCCGAACGATTTCAAACGATCTAAAAATGCTTGACAAATGCTTATTTTAGCAAAACAGCAATGCCTTTTGAGTTTTATTCTGCGTTTTAACGCGCAAAACAGCATAAAAACGTGACGAAATTTTATTATCTGTTTTTATTAATATTGCGTCTAGTTTGAACGATTTCAACGATTTGTAAAATGCTTCGAAAAATGCTTATTTTAAAGCAAAACAGCACGTTTTGAGCTTTTAATCTGCGTTTTAACGCAACAGCATAAAAATGACGAATTTTTTATTATTCGTTTTTATTAATATTGCTTCTATTTAAACGATTTCAAATCGATCTAAAATGCTAGAAAATGCTTATTTTGTGGCAAACAGCAAGTTTTGAGCTTTATTCTGCGGTTTTAACGCGTAAAATGTTATGCAAACGGACGAAATTTTTTGCTTGCCCGTTTTTATTAATATTGCGTCTATTTGAAACGTGATTTTAACGATCTAAAATGCTTGAAAATGCTTTTTATTTTAGCAAAAAACAGCACGTTTTGAGCTTTAATCTGCGCGTTTTAACGCGTAAAACGTTACAAAAATGACGAATTTTTATTATTCGTTTGCCAATACGTTTCTCATTTCAAACAAATTTCAACGATCGCGTGCTTGAAATGCTTATTTTAGCAAACAGTACCGTTTTGAAGTTTTAATCTGCGTTTTAACGCGTAAACAGCATAAAAACGACGAATTTTTATTATCTTCGTTTTTATTAATATTGCTTCTATTTCGAACGATTTCAACGATCTAAAATGCCGGGAAAATGCTTATTTTAGCAAAACAGCACATTTTGAGCTTTATTCTGCGTTTTAACGCGTAAAACAGCATAAAACGACGAAATTTTTATTATTCGTTTTTTATTAATATTGCTTCTATTTGAACGATTTCAACGATCTAAAATGTTGAAAAATGCTTATTTCGAAGCAAAACAGCATCGTTTTGAGTTTTAATCTGCGTTTTAACGTAACAGCATAAAAACGACAAAATTTTATTATTCGTTTTTATTAATATTGCGTCTATTTGAACGTGATTTCAACGATCTAAGATGCTTGAAAAATGCTTATTTTAAGCAAAACAGCATCGTTTTGAGCTTTATTCTGCGTTTTAACGCGTAAAACAGCATAAAAACGACGAAATTTTTATTATTCGTTTTTATTTTGTATTGCGTCTATTTGGAACGATTTCAACGGGATCTAAAAATGCTTGAAAATGCTTATTTTAGCAAAACAGCACGTTTTGAGTTTAATCTGCGTTTACGCGGCGCAAAACAAAAGCATAAAAACGACGCATTTTTATTATTCGTTTTTAATATTGCTTCTATTTGAACGATTTCAACGATCTAAAATGTGCTTGAAAAATAAAGCGATGCCTTTAGCAAAACAGCACGTTTTGAGTTTTAATCAGCGTTTAACGCGAAACAGCATAAAAAACGACGAAATTTCATTATTCGTTTTATTAATAATATGTCTACGGAACGATTTCCCAACGATCTAAAATGCTGAAAATGCTTATTTTAGCAAAAACAGCACGTTTTGAGCTTTAATCTGCGTTTAACGCGTAAAAACAGCACAAAATGACAAATTTTTTATTATTCGTTTTATTAATATTGCTTCTATTTGGAACGATCAACCATTCAAAATGCTTGAAAATGCTTATTTTAGCAAAACAGCACGTTTCGAGCGCTTTAATCTGCGTTTTAACGCGTAAAACAGAATAAAACGACGAAATTTTTTGCCATTCGCTTTATTAATATTGCGTCTATTTGAACGATTTCAACGATTCAAAAATGCTTGAAAAATGCTTTATTTTAGCAAAACAAATACGTTTTGAGCTTTATTCTGCGTTTTAACGCGTAAACAACATAAAAACGACGAAATTCTTTATTATTGTTTTTATTTTATTGCGTCTATTTCCTGAACGATTTCAACGATATATAAAAATGTTTGAAAATGCTTTATTTTGTTTAAAACAGTACGTTTTGAGGTTTAATCTGCTTTAACGCGTAAAACAGGCATAAAAACGACGAATTTTTATTATTCGTTTTTATTAATATTGCGTCTATTTAAACGATTTCAACGATCTAAAATGCTTGAAAATGCTTTTATTTTAGCAAAACAGCTAATGTTTTTGAGCTTTAATCTGCGTTTTCTTTTAACGCGTAAAACAGTTACTAAAAACGACGAATTTTTTAATATTCGTTTTTATTTTTATTGCGTCTATTTGAACGTGATTTCCAACGATCTAAAATGCTTGAAAATGTTTTATTTTAGCAAACAGCACGTTTTGAGCTTTAATCTGCGTTTTAACGCGTAAAACAGCATAAAAATGACGAATTTTTTATTATTCGTTTTTATTACCATTGCTTCTATTTAAACGATTTCAACGATCTAAAATGCTTGAAAATGTTTTATTTTGTAAAGCAAAACAGCACGTTTTGAGCTTAATCTGCGTTTTAACGCGTAAAACAGCATAAAAAAAACGACGAAATTTTTATTATTCGTTTTATTAATATTGCTTCTATTTGAACGATTTCAACGATCTAAAATGCTTGAAAATGCTTATTTTTAGCAAAACAGCACGTGAGCTTTAATCTGCGTTTTAACGCGTAAACAGCATAAAACGACAAAAAATTTTATTATTCGTTTTTATTAATTTTGCGTCTATTTGAACGATTTCAACGATCAAAATGCTTGAAAATGCTTATTTTAGAAAAAACAGCACGTTTTGAGCTTTTAATCTGCGTTTTAACGCGTAAACAGCATAAAACGACGAATTCGCTATTCGTTTTTATTAATTATTGCTTACCATTTTGGAACGTGATTTCAACGATCTAAAATGCTGAAAATGCTTATTTTAGCAAAACAGCACGTTTGAGCTTTAATCTGCGTTTTAACGCGCAAAACAGCACATAAAAAACGACGAATTTTTTTATTATTCGTTTTTATTAATATTGCTTCTATTTGACCGATTTCAACTGATCTAAAATGCTTGAAAATGCTTATTTTAGCAAAAACAGCACGTTTTGAGCTTTAATCTGCGTTTTAACGCGTAAACAAGCATAAAACGACGAAATTTTATTATCTGTTTTTATTAATATTGCGTCTATTTGAACGATGTCAACGATCAAAAATGCTTGAAAATGCTTATTTTAAAGCAAAACAGCACGTTTTGATTTTATTCTGCGTTTTAACGCGTAAAACAGCATAAAACGACGAAATTTTTATTATCTGCTTTTTATTAATATTGCGTCTATTTGGAACGATTTTAACGATCTAAAAATGCTTGAAAATGCTTATTTTAGCAAAACAGCACCATTTGAGCTTTTAATCTGCGTTTTAACGGCGTAAACAGCATAAAATGACGAATTTTTTACCCGTTTTTACAATATTGTTTTATCGAAACGATTTCAACGATCTAAAATGCTTGAAAAATGCTGGTTTCAGCAAAAACAGCACGTTATGAGTTTTAATCTGCGTTTTAACGCGTAAAACAGCATAAAACGACGAATTTTTGAGTAATTCCGTTTTATTAATATTGCGTCTATTTGAACGATTTCCCAACGATCTAAAATGCTTGAAAATGCTTATTTTAGCAAAACAGCACGTTTTGAGTTTTAATCTGCGTTTTAACGCGTAAAGCAGCATAAACGACGAATTTTTATTATTCGTTTTATTAATATTGCTTCTTATTTGAAACGATCAACGATCTAAAATGCTTGAAAATGCTTATTTTAGGGCAAAATGTTAATGTTTTGAGCTTTTCTATTCTGCGTTTAACGTAAAACAGCATAAAAAAACGACGAAATCTTTTATTATTCCGTTTTTATTAATATTGCGTCTATTTGAACGATTTCAACGATCTATAATGCTTGAAAATGCGCTTATTTTGAAGCAAAACAGCACGTTTTGAGCTTTCTTTAATCTGCGTTTTAATCCGCGTAAAACAGCATAAAAAATGACGAATTTTTTTATTATTCGTTTTTATTAATATTGCTTCTATTTAAACGATTTCAACGATCTAAATGCTTGAAAATGCTTTTATTTTAGCAAAACAGCACGTTTTGAGCTTTAATCTGCGTTTTAACGCGTAAAACAGCATAAAACGACGAAATTTTTATTATTCGTTTTTATTAATACTTTCCTTATTTGAACGATTTCAACGATCTAAAAATGCCGAAAATGCTTATTTAGCAAAATGAAAGCACGTTTTGAGCTTTAATCTGCGTTTTAACGCGTAAAACAGCATAAAACGACAAAATTTTTATTATTCGTTTTTATTAATATTGCGTCTATTTGAACGTGATTTCAACGATCTAAAATACTTGAAAATGCTTTATTTTAGCAAAACAGCACGTTTTGAGTTTTATTCTGCGTTTTAACGCGTAAAACAGCATAAAAACTGACGAATTTTTATTATTCGTTTTTATTTAAAATTGCTTCTATTTGAACGATTTTCAACGATCTAAAATGTTGAAATGCTTATTTAGCAAAAAAAGCACGTTTTGAGCTTTTTAAACTGCGTTTTAACGCGTAAACAGATAAAACGACGGGAAAATTTTTTTTATTCGTTTTATTAATATTGCTTCTATTTTTAACCCATTTCAACGATCTAAAATGTTTGAAATGCTTTATTTTAGCAAAACAGCATCGTTTTGAGTTTTTTTCTGCGTTTTAACGCGAAAACAGCATAAAAACGACGAAATTTTTTTTATTCGTTTTTATTAATATTGCTCTATTTGAACGATTTCAACGATCTAAAAATGCTTGAAAATGCTTATTTTGCAAAACAGCACGTTTTGAGTTTTTAAACTGCGTTTTAACGCGTAAAACAGCATAAAAAGACGAAATTTTTTATTATTCGTTTTATTAATATTTTCTATTTAACGATTCAACGATCTAAAAAGCTTGAAAATGCTTATTTTAGCAAAACAGCACGTTTTGAGCTTTTTAAACTGCGTTTTAACGCGTAAAACAGCATAAAACGACGAAATTTTTATTATTCGTTTTTATTAATATTGCCTTTCGAAAAGTTTGAAATGATTTCAACGGGGTTTTAATCTGGGTTTTAACGCGTAAAACAGCATAAAACGACGAAATTTTTTTATTATTCTTTTAAATTTTATTAAAATTATTTGCCTTTACTTTTTTTTGTCCGAATATCCGATTTAACTAACGATCTTTTAAAATGCTTTGGCAACAA
>NW_027047293.1:0-15906 GCF_025399875.1 Dalotia coriaria
TTGCTAAAATAAGCATTTTCAAGCATTTTAGATCGTTGAAATCGTTCAAATAGACGCAATATTAATAAAAGCGAATAATAAAAATTTCGTCGTTTTGTGCTGTTTTACGCGTTAAAATGCAGATTAAACTCAAAACGTGCTGTTTTGCTAAAATAAGCATTTTCAAGCATTTTAGATCGTTGATCGTTCAAATGCGGCAATATTAATAAAACGAATAATAAAAATTTCGTCGTTTTTATGCTGTTTTGCGCGTTAAAACGCAGATTAAAGCTCAAAACGTGCTCTGCTTTATTCAGCATTTTCAAAGCATTTTAGATCGTTGAAATCGTTCGATAGAAACAGTATTAATAAAAACGAATAATAAAAAGTGCGTCGTTTTTTTTTTTTTTGCTGTTTTACGCGTTAAAACCCAGATTAAAGCTCAAAACGTGCTGTTTTGCTAAAATAAGCATTTTTCAAGCATTTAGATCGTTGAAATCGTTCGTGACGCAATAATGGCAAAACAAATAATAAAATTCGTCGTTTTTATGCTGTTTTACGCGTTAAAGCAGATTAAAGCTCAAAACGTGCTGTTTTGCTAAAATAAGCATTTCAAGCATTTTAGATCGTTGAAATCGTTTCAAATAGAAGCAATATTAATAAAAACGAATAATAAAAATTCGTCGTTTTATGCTGTTTTACGCGTTAAACGCAGATTATAACTCAAAACGTGCTGTTTTGCTAAAATAAGCATTTTCGGCATTTTAGATCGTTGAAATCGTTTAAATAGACGCAATATTCGCCAAAAACGAATATTAAAAATTTCGTCGTTTTATGCTGTTATACGCGGTAAACGCAGATTAAAAGCTCAAAACGTGCTGTTTTTGCTAAAATAAGCATTTTTCAAGCATTTTTAGATCGTTGAAATCGTTCAAATAGAAGCAATATTAATAAAAACGAATAATAAAAAATTCGTCGTTTTTATGCTCTTTTACGCGTTAAAACGCAGATTAAAACTCAAAACGTGTTGTTTTGCTAAAATAAGCATTTCAAGCATTTTAGATCGTTAAGAAATCGTTCAAATAGACGCAATATTAATAAAAAACGAATAATAAAAATTTCGTTGTTTTTTATGCTGCTTTACGCGTTAAACGCGAAGAATTAAAACTCCAGACTTGCTGTTTTGCTAAAATAAGCATTTTTCAAGCATTTTTGAATCGTTGAAATGGTGCAAATAGCCCAATAATAAAAACAAATAATAAAATTCGTCGTTTTTATGCTGTTTTACGCGTTAAAACGCAGATTAAAACTCAAAACATTAACTTCTGTTTTGCTAAAATAAGCATTTTCAAACATTTTTAGATCGTGAAATCGTTCAAATAGACGCAATATTAATAAAACGAATAATAAAAATTGGTCGTTTTATGCTGTTTACGCATAAAACGCAGATTAAAGCTCAAAACGATGCTGTTTGCTTTAAAATAAGCATTTTCAAGCATTTTAGGTCGTTGAAATCGTTCAAATAGAAGCAATATTAATAAAAGCGAATAATAAAAATTCGTCGTTTTCATGCTTTGTTTTACGCGTTAAAACGCAGATTAAAACTCAAAACGTGCTGTTTTGCTAAAATAAGCATTTTCAAGCATTTTAGATCGTAGAAATCGTTCAAATAGAAACAGCATTAATAAAAACGAATAATAAAAATTCGTCGTTTTATGCTGTTTTACGCGTGCAAAACGCAGATTAAAGCTCAAAACATGCTGTTTTGCTAAAATAAGCATTTTCAAGCATTTTAGATCGTTGAAATCGTTTAAATAGGCGCAATATTAATAAAAACGAATAATAAAAATTTCGTCGTTTTTATGGTGTTTTACGCGTTAAAACGCAGATTAAAACTCAAAACATTGCTGTTTTGCTGAAATAAGCATTTTCCAAGCATTTTAGATCGTTGAAATCGTTAAATAGAAGCAATAATGTAAACGAATAATAAAAAATTCGTCGTTTTATGCTGTTTTACGCGTTAAAACGCAGATTAAGCTCAAAACGTGCTGTTTTTGCTAAAATAATCATTTTCAAGCATTTTAGATCGTTGAAATCGTTCAAATAGAAAGCAATATTAATGAAAAACGAATAATAAAATTCGTCGTTTTTTATGCTGTTTTACGCGTTAAACGCAGATTACAGCTCAAAACGTGCTGTTTGCTAAAATAAACATTTCCGGCATTTTGATCGTTGAAATCACGTTCAAATAGACGCAGCGTAATAAAACGAATAATAAAATTTCGTCGTTTTTTATGCTGTTTTACGCGTTAAAACGCAGATTAAAGCTCAAAACGTGCTGTTTTGCTTTAAAATAAGCATTTTTCAAGCATTTTAGATCGTTGGAAATCGTTCCGTAGAAGCAATATTAATAAAATGAATAATAAAAATTCGTCGTTTTATGCTGTTTTACGCGTTAAAACGCAGATTAAAAGCTCAAAACGTGCTATTTTGCTAAAATAAGCATTTTCAAGCATTTAGATCGTTGAAATCGTTCAAATAGACGCAATATTGTAAAACGAATAATAAAAATTTACCGTCGTTTTTATGCTGTTTTACGCGTTAAAACGCTGATTAAAGCTCAAAACACAACGTTTTAACAAAATAAGCATTTTCAAGCATTTTAGATCGTTGAAATCGTTCAAATAGACGCAATATTAATAAAAACAAATAATAAAAATTCGTCGTTTTTATGCTGTTTTACGCGCGCGTTAAAACGCGCGTTACGCTCAAAGAAACGTGTATACATTTTTTTTTTGCTAAAATAAGCATTTCAAGCAATTTAGATCGTTGAAATCGTTCAAATAGAAGCAATATTAATAAAAACGAATAATAAAAATTTCGTCGTTTTTTTTATGCTGTTTTACGCGTTAAAACGCAGAATAAAGCTCAAAACGTGCTGTTTTGCTAAAATAAACTTCAAGCATTTTAGATCGTTGAAATCTTTCAAATAGACGCAATATTAATAAAAACGAATATTAAAAATTTCGTCGTTTTATGCTGTTTTACGCGTTAAAGCGCGATTAAAAGCTCAAAACGTGCTGTTTTGCTTTAAATAAGCATTTTCAAGCATTTTAGATTATTTGAAATCGTTCAAATAGACGCAATATTAATAAAAACGAATAATAAAAATTTCTTCGTTTTTTGTATGCTGTTTACGCGCTAAAACGCTGATTAAAACTCAAAACGTGCTTTTGTTTTGCTAAAATAAAGCATATTCAAGCATTTTAGATCGTTGAGGTGTTCAAATAGACGCAATATTAATAAAAACGATAATAAAAATTCGTCGTTTTTATGCTGTTTTACGCGTTTAAAACGCAGATTAAAGCTCAAAACGTGCTGTTTTGCTAAAATAAGCATTTCCAGAAGCATTTTGCAGTCGATTTAAATCGTTCAAATAGAAGCAATATTGTAAAACAGATAATAAAAATTTCGTCAGTTTTATGCTGTTTTACGCGTTAAACGCAGATTAAAGCTCAAAACGTGCTGTTTTGCTAAAATAAGCATTTTCAAGCATTTTAGATCGTTGAAATCGTTCAAATAAGGCGCAATAAAAATAAAAAAACGAATAATAAAAATTTCGTCGTTTTTATGCTGTTTTACGCGTTAAAACGCAGAATAAAGCTCAAAACGTGCTGTTTTGCTAAAATAAGCATTTTCCAAGCATTTTAGATGTTTGAAATCTTTCAAATAGACGCAATATTAATAAAAAACAGATAATAAAAATTTCGTCGTTTTTATGCTGTTTTACGCGTTAAACGCAGATTAAAGCTCAAAACGTGCTGTTTTAGCTAAAATAAGCATTTTTCAAGCATTTTTAGATCGTTGAAATCGTTCAAATAGACGCAATATTAATAAAAACGAATAATAAAAATTTCATCGTTTTTATGCTGTTTTACCTTTAAAACGCTGATTAAAGCTCAAAACGTTCTGTTTTGCTAAAATAGAATTTTCAAGCATTTTTTAGATCGTTGAAATCGTTAAAATAGACGCAATATTAATAAAAACAAATAATAAAATTCGTCGTTTTATGCTGTTTTTCATTAAAACGCAGATTAAAGCTCAAAACGTGCTGTTTTGCTAAAATAAGCCCGATACCAAGCATTTTAGATCGATTTGAAATCGATTTCAAATAGAAGCAATATTAATAAAACGAATAATAAAAATTCGTCATTTTTATGCTGTTTACGCGTTAAAACGCAGATTAAACAAAACGTGCTGTTTTGTAAATAAGCATTTTTCAAGCATTTTAGATCGGTGAAATCGTTTAAATAGAAGCAATATTAATAAAACAGATAATAAAAAATTCGTCGTTTTTATGCTGTTTACGTTAAAGCGCGATTTAAAGCTCAAAACGTGCTGTTTTGCTTAAATAGCATTTTCAAGCATTTTTAGATCGTTAAATCGTTCAAAATAGACGCAATAAAATAAAAACAGATAAAAATTTCGTCGTTTTTATCATTTTGCTTTACGCGTTAAAACGCAGAATAAAGCTCAAAACGTGCTGTTTGCAAAATAAGCATTTTCAAGCATTTTAGATCGTTGAAATCTTTCAAATAGACGCAATATTAATAAAACGAATAATAAAATTTCGTCGTTTTTATGCTGTTTTACGCGCGTTAAGAAAAACGCAGATTAAAGCTCAAAACGTGCTGTTTGCTAAAATAAGCATTTTCAAGCATTTTAGATCGTTGAAATCGTTCAAATAGACGCAATATTAATAAAAACGAATAATAAAAATTTCGTCGTTTTGTGCTTGTTTAAAACGCTGATTAAACTCAAAACGTGCTGTTTGCTAAAATAAGCATATTCAAGCATTTTAGATCGTGGAAATCGTTCAAATAGACGCAATATTAATAAAACAAATAATAAAAATTCGTCGTTTTTATGCTGTTTTACGCGTTAAAACGCAGATTAAAAACTCAAAACGTGCTGTTTGCTAAAATAAGCATTTTCAAGCATTTTAGATCGATTTGAAATCGTTTCAAATAGAAGCAATATTAATAAAAACGAATAATAAAAAAATTCGTCGTTTTTATGCTGTTTTTACGTTAGCGCAGATTAAAGCTCAAAACGTGCTGTTTTGTTAAAATAAGCATTTTCAGAAGCATTTTAGATCGTTGAAATCGTTCAAATAGACGCAATAAAAATAAAAACGAATAATAAAATTTCGTCGTTTTGTAACTTGCTTTACGCGTTAAACGCAGAATAAAGCTCAAAACGTGCTGTTTGCAAAATAAAGCATTTTCAAGCATTTTAGATCATTTTGAAATCTTTCAAATAGACTGCAATATTAATAAAAGCAAAGATAGCCAAAATTGCGTCGTTTTTTATGCTGTTTTACGCGTTAAAACGCAGATTAAAGCTCAAAACGTGCTGTTTTGCACAAATAAAGCATTTTCAAGCATTTTTAGATCGTTGAAATCGTTCAAATAGACGCAATATTAATAAAAAACGAATATTAAAATTTTTTTTTCGTTTTTTATGCTGTTTACGCGCTAAAACGCTGATTAAGCTCAAAACGTGCTGTTTGCTAAAATAAGCATATTCAGCATTTAGATCGTTTAATCGTTCAAATAGACGCAATATTAATAAAACAAATAATAAAAATTCGTCACGTTTTTATGCTGTTTTACGCGTTAAACGCGGGTAAAGCTCAAAACGTGCTCTGTTTTGCTAAAATAAGCATTTTCAAAGCATTTTAGATCGTTGAAATCCGTTAAATAGAAGCAATATTAATAAAAACGAATAATAAAAATTTTCTCGTTTTTATGCTGTTTTACTACGCGTTAAACGCAGATTAAAACTCAAAAACGTGCTGTTTTGCTAAAATAAGCATTTTCAAGCATTTTAGATCGTTGAAATCGTTCAAATAAAGCAATATTAATAAAAATGAATAATAAAATTTTGTCGTTTTATGCTGTTTACGCGTTAAACGCAGATTAAAGCTCAAAAACGTGCTGTTTTGCTAAAATAAGCATTTTCAAGCATTTTGATCGTTGAAATCGTTCAAATAGACGCAATGTAATAAAAAGGAATGTAAAGAAATTTCACGTGTTTTTATGCTGTTTACGCGTTAAAACGCTGATTAAAGCTCAAAACGTGCTGTTTGCTAAAATAACATTTTCAAGCACTTTAGATCGTTGAAATCGTTCAAAATAGACGCAATATTAATAAAAACGAATATTAAAAATTCGTCGTTTTTATGCTGTTTTTACGCGTTAAAACGCAGATTAAAACTCAAAACTGCTGTTTTGCTAAAATAAGCATTTTCAAGCATTTTTAGATCGTTGAAATCGTTCAAATAAGGCAATATTAATAAAAACGAATAATAAAATTCGTCGTTTTTATGCTGTTTTACGCGTTAAACGCAGATTAAAGCTCAAAACATTGCTGTTTTTGCTAAAATAATTTTCAAGCATTTTAGATCGTTGAAATCGTTCAAATAGAAGCTTAATGATGGCAAGCGATAATAAAAAATTTGTCGTTTTTTAATGCAGCACGCGTTAAAACGCAGATTAAACTCAAAACGTGCTGTTTTGCTAAAACAGCATTTTCAAGCATTTTTAGATCGTTGAAATCACGTTCGAATAGACGCAATAAAAATAAAACGAATAATAAAAATTTCGTCGTTTTTTTATGCTTTTAACTGCGCGTTAAAACGCAGATTAAAGCTCAAAACGTGCTGTTTTGCGCAAAATAAGCATTTTTCAAGCATTTTAGATCGTTGAAATCGTTCAGAATAGACGCAATATTAATGAAAAGGAATAGCGAAAATTTCGTCGTTTTATGCTGTTTTACGCGTTAAACGCTGATTAAAAGCTCAAAACGTGCTGTTTTGCTTCGTAAGCATTTTCAAGCACTTTAGATCGTTGAAATCGTTCAAATAGACGCAATATTAATAAAACGAATAATCAAATTCGTCGTTTTATGCTGTTTACGCGTTAAAACGCAGATTAAAACTCAAAACTTGCTGTTTTGCGCAAAATAAGCATTTTCAAGCATTTTAGATCGTTGAAATCGTTCCAAATAGAAGCAATATTAATAAAAAACGAATAATAAAAATTCACGTCGTTTTTTATGCTGTTTTACACGTTAAAACGCAGATTAAAGCTCAAAACGTGCTGTTTTGCTAAAATAAGCATTTTCAAGCATTTAGATCGTAAATCGTTCAAATAGACGCAATATTAATAAAAAAGGAATAATAAAAGAATTTCGTCGTTTTATGCTGTTTACGCGTTAAAACGCTGATTAAAGAAAGCTCAAACGTGCTGTTTTTGCTAAAATAAGCATTTTTCAAGCACTTTAGATCGTTGAAATCGTTCAAATAGACGCAATATTAATAAAAACGAATAATCAAAAAATTCGTCGTTTTATGCTGTTTACGCGTTGAAACGCAGATTAAAGCTCAAAACTTGCTGTTTTGCTAAAATAAGCATTTTCAAGCATTTTGATCGTTGAAATCGTTCAAATAGAAGCAATATTAATAAAAAACAGTGTAAAAATTCGTGCGTTTTTATGCTGTTTTACGCGTTAAAACGCAGATTAAAGCTCAAAACGTGCTTTGTTTTGCTTTAAAACCAGCATTTTCAAGCATTTTTAGATCGTTGAAATCGTTCAAATAGAAGCAATATTAATAAAAAACGAATAATAAAAAAATTTGTCGTTTTAATGCTGTTTTACGCGTTAAAACACAGATTAAAACTCAAAACGTGCTGTTTGCTAAAAATAAGCATTTTCAAGCATTTTAGATCGTTGAAATCGTTTCAAAATAGACGCAATAAAAATAAAAACGAATAATAAAAAGTTCGTCGTTTTTTATGCTGCTTTTACGCGTTAAAACATGAATTAAAGCTCAAAACGTGCTGTTTTACCTTTAAAAGTAAGCATTTTCAAGCATTTTAGATCGTTGGAAATCGTTCAAATAGACGCAATATTAATGAAAAGGAATAATAAAATTTCGTCGTTTTATGCTGTTTTACGCGTTAAAACGCTGATTAAAGCAAAACGTGCTGTTTTTGCTAAAATAAGCATTTTTCAAGCACTTTAGATCGTTGAAATCGTTCAAATAGACGCAATATTAATAAAAACGAATAATCAAAAATTCGTCGTTTTATGCTGTTTTACGCGTTAAAACGCAGATTAAAACTCAAAACTTGCTGTTTTTGCTAAAATAAGCATTTTCAAGCATTTTAGATCGTTGAAATCGTTCAAATAGAAGCAATATTAATAAAAACGAATAATGTAAAAATTCGTCGTTTTTATGCTGTTTTACGCGTTAAAACGCAGATTAAAACTCAAAACGTGCTGTTTGCTAAAATAAGCATTTTCAAGCATTTTAGATCGTTGAAATCGTTCAAATAGAAGCAATATTAATAAAAAGAAGCGAATAATAAAAAATTTGTCGTTTTAATGCTGTTTTACGCGTTAAACACAGATTAACAAACGTGCTGTTTTAGCACAAAATAAGCATTTTTCAAGCATTTTAGATCATTTGAAATCGTTTCAAATAGAAGCAATATTAATAAAAACGAATAATAAAAATTCGTCGTTTTTATGCTGTTTTTTACGCGTTAAACGCAGATTAAAGCTCAAAATATTAACATTTTGCTAAAATAAGCGCATTTTCAAGCATTTTAGATCGTTGAAAATCGTTCAAATAAGACGCAATATTAATAAAAACGAATAATAAAAGTTCGTCGTTTTTATGCTGTTTTACGCGCGTTAAAACGCAGATTAAGCTCAAAACGTGCTGTTTTGCTACGTAATAAAATTTTCAAGCATTTTAGATCGTTGAAATCGTTCAAATAGATGCAATATTAATAAAACGAATAATAAAATTTCGTCGTTTTATATGCTGTTTTACGCGTTAAAACGCCAGATTAATAAACGTGCGCATTTTGCTTAAATAAAAGCATTTCAAGCATTTTAGATCGTTGAAATCGTTTAAATAGAAGCAATATTAATAAAAACGAATAATAAAAAATTCATCATTTTATGCTGTTTTTACGCGTTAAAACGCAGATTAAAGCTCAAACGTGCTGTTTTGCTAAAATAAAGCATTTTCAAGCATTTTAGATCGTTGAAATCGTTCAAATAAGACGCAGTAATAAAAAACGAATAATAAAAATTCGTCGTTTTATGCTGTTTTTACGCGTTAAAACGCAGATTAAAGCTCAAAACGTGCTGTTTTGCGCTAAAATAAGCATTTTCAAGCATTTTAGATCGTTGAAATCGTTCAAATAGAAGCAATATTAATAAAAACGAATAATAAAATTTTGTCACGTTTTATGCTGTTTTACGCGTTAAAACGCAGATTAAGCTCAAAACGTGCTGTTTTTGCTAAAATGGCATTTTCAGCATTTTAGATCGTTGAAATCGTTCAGATAGACGCAATATTAATAAAACGAATAATAAAAATTTCGTCGTTTTATGCTGCTTTACGCGTTAAAACGCAGAATAAAGCTCAAAACGTGCTGTTTTGCTAAAATGGCATTTTCAAGCATTTTTTAGATCGTTGAAATCGTTCAAATAGACACCGTAATGGCAAAATGCAGACGTAATAAAAATTTCGTCGTTTTGCATACTTTGTTTTACGCGTTAAACGTTAAGAAAGCATCAAAACGTGCTGTTTTTGCTAAAATAAACATTTTCAAGCATTTTGCAGATCGTTGAAATCGTTTCAAATAGACGCAATATTAATAAAAACGAATAATCAAAATTCGTCGTTTTATGCTGTTTTACGCGTTAAAACGCGAATTAAAACTCAAAACGTGCTGTTTTTGCTAAAATAAGCATTTTCAGCATTTTTAGATCGTTGAAATCGTTCAAATAGACGCAATATTAATAAAAACGAATAATAAAAATTTGTCGTTTTTATGCTGTTTTACGCGTTAAACGCAGATTAAAACTCAAAACGATGCTGTTTTGCTTAAATAAGCATTTTCAGCATTTTTAGATCGTTGAAATCGTTTTAAATAGAAACAATAATAAAAAACGAATAATAAAAATTCGTCGTTTTAGCCGCTTTGTTTTACGCGTTAAAACGCAGATTGAAGCTCAAAACGTGCTGTTTTGCCGAAAATAAGCATTTTCAAGCATTTTAGATCGTTGAAATCGTTCAAATAGACGCAATATTAATAAAAAAGGATAATAAAATTTCGTCGTTTTTATGCTGTTTTACGCGTTAATCAATGCGCCGTAAAATATTTTTATGCTGTTTACGCGTTAAAACGCAGATTAAAGCTCAAAACGTTTTGCACAAAATAAGCATTTTCAAGCATTTTTAGATCGTTGAAATCACGTTCAAATAGACGCAATATTAATAAAAGGAATAATAAAATTTCGTCGTTTTTTATGCTGTTTTTACGCGTTAAAACGCTGATTAAAACTCAAAACGTGCTGTTTTGCTAAAATAAGCATTTTCAAGCACTTTAGATCACGTTGAAATCGTTCAAATAGACGCAATATTAATAAAAAACGAATAATCAAAAATTCGTCGTTTTATGCTGTTTTACGCGTTGAAACTGGTGCAAAAGCTCAAAACTTGCTGTTTTGCTAAAATAAGCATTTTCAAGCATTTTAGATCGTTGAAATCGTTCAAATAGAAGCAATATTAATAAAACGAATAAAATTCGTCGTTTTATGCTGTTTTACGCGTTAAAACGCAGATTAAAACTCAAAACGTGCTGTTTTAGCACAAAATAAGCATTTTTCAAGCATTTTAGATCGTTGAAATCGTTCAAATAGAAGCAATATTAATAAAAACGAATAATAAAAATTTGTCGTTTTTAATGCTGTTTTTTACGCGTTAAACACAGATTAAAACTCAAAACGTGCTGTTTTGCTAAAATAAGCATTTTCAAGCATTTTAGATCGTTGAAATCGTTCAAATAGACGCAATAAAATAAAAAGCGAATAATAAAAATTTCGTCGTTTTTATGCCTTTTACGCGTTAAAACGCAGATTAAAACTCAAAACGTGCTGTTTTGCTTCGATAAGCATTTTTTCACAGCATTTTAGATCGTTGAAATCGTTCAAATAGACGCAATATTAATGAAAAAGGAATAATAAAATTTCGTCGTTTTTATGCTGTTTTACGCGTTAAAACGCTGATTAAAGCTCAAAACGTGCTGTTTTTGCTAAAATAAGCATTTTCAAGCACTTTTAGATCGTTGGGAAATCACGTTCAAATAGACGCAATATTAATAAAAACGAATAATCAAAATTCGTCGTTTTTTTTATGCTGTTTACGCGTTGCTGAAACGCAGATTAAAGCTCAAAACTTGCTGTTTTGCTAAAATAAGCATTTTCAAGCATTTAGATCGTTGAAATCGTTCAAATAAAGCAATATTAATAAAAACGAATAATAAAAATTTCGTCGTTTTTATGCTGTTTTACGCATCGTTAAAACGCAGATTAAAACTCAAAACGTGCTGTTTTGCTAAAATAAGCATTTTCAAGCATTTTTAGATCATTGAAATCGTTCAAAATAGAAGCAATATTAATAAAAACGAATAATAAAAATTTGTCGTTTTTAATGCTGTTTTACGCGTTAAAACACAGATTAAAACTCAAAACATTTTGCTAAAATAAGCATTTTCAAGCATTTTTGATCGTTGAAATCGTTCAAATAGAAGCAATATTAATAAAAACGAATAATAAAAAATTCGTCGTTTTATGCTATTTTACGCGTTAAAACGCAGATTAAAGCTCAAATGTGCTGTTTTGCTAAAATAAGCATTTTCAAGCATTTTAGATCGTTGAAATCGTTTCAAATAGACGCAATAGTAATAAAAACGAATAATAAAAATTTCGTCGTTTTATGCTGTTTTACGCGTTAAAACGCAGATTAAAGCACAAAACTTTGCTGTTTTTTGTTGAAATAAGCATTTTCAAGCATTTTAGATCGTTGAAATCGTTCAAATAGAAACAATATTAATAAAAACGAATAATAAAATTCGTCGTTTTATGCTGTTTTACGCGTTAAACGCAGATTAAAGCTCAAAACGTGCTGTTTTGCTAAAATAAACATTTTCAAGCATTTTAGATCCGTTGAAATCGTTCAAATAGACGCAATAAAATAAAAAACGAATATTATGACCGTCGTTTTATGCTGTTTACGCGTTAAAACGCAGAATAAAGCTCAAAACGTGCTGTTTTGCTAAAATGGCATTTTCAAGCATTTTTAGATCGTTGAAATCGTTCAAATAGACGCAGTATTAATAAAAAACGAATAATACAAAATTTCGTCGTTTTTATGCTGTTTTACGCGTTAAAGCAGATTAAAGCTCAAAACGTACCTTTGCTAAAATAAGCATTTTCAGAAGCATTTTAGATCGTTGAAATCGTTCAAATAGAAGCAATATTGGCAAAAACGAATAATAAAAAATTCGTCGTTTTTATGCTGTTTTACGCGTTAAAACGCAGATTAAAGCTCAAAACGTGCTGTTTTGCTACAAAATAAACATTTTCAAGCATTTTTAGATCGTTGAAATCGTTCCAAATAGACGCAATATTAATAAAAACGTATAATCAAAAAATTCGTCGTTTTTATGCTGTTTTACGCGTTAAACGCAGATTAAAGCTCAAAACGTGCTGTTTTTGCTAAAATAAGCATTTTCAAGCATTTTTAGATCGTTGAAATCGTTCAAATAGATGCAATATTAATAAAAACGAATAATAAAATTTCGTCGTTTTTTTATGCTGTTTACGCGTTAAAACGCAGATTAAAACTCAAAACGTGCTGTTTTGCTTAAATAAGCATTTTCAAGCATTTAGATCGTTGAAATCTTTCAAATAGACGCAATATTAATAAAAACGAATAAAAATTTCGTCGTTTTATGCGTTTTGTTTAGCTTAAAACGCAATTGCTCAAAACGTGCTGTTTTGCTAAAATAAAACATTTTCAAGCATTTTAGATCGTTGAAACGTTCAAATAAAGCAAATTAAAAAACGAATAATAAAAAATTTCTGTTTTTATGCTGTTTTCGCGCTAAAACGTGATTAAAGCTCAAAACGTGCTGTTTTGCTAAAATAAGCATATTCAAGCATTTTAGATCGTTGAAATCGTTCAAATAGACGCAATATTAATAAAACAAATAATAAAAATTCGTCGTTTTATGCGTTTTACGCGTTAAAACGCAGACAGCTCAAAACGTGCCGTTTTGCTAAAATAAGCATTTTCAGCATTTAGATCGTTGAAATCGTTCAAATAGAAGCAATATTAATAAAAACGAATAATAAAAATTTTGTCGTTTTATGTGTTTTACGCGTTAAAACGCAGATTAAAGCTCAAAACGTGCTGTTTTCGCTAAAATAAAGCATTTTCAAGCATTTTAGATCGTTGAAATCGTTCAAATAAAAAGCAATAATAAAAATGAATAATAAAAATTTTGTCGTTTTATGCTGTTTTACGCGTTAAAACGCAGATTAAAAGCTCAAAACGTGCTGTTTTTGCTTAAAATAAGCATTTTCAAGCATTTTAGATCGTTGAAATCGTTCAAATAGACGCAATATTAATAAAAAGGAATAATAAAAATTTCGTCGTTTTATGCTGTTTTACGCGTTAAAACGCTGATTAAAGCTCAAACGTGCTGTTTTGCTAAAATAAGCATTTTCAAGCACTTTAGATCGTTGAAATCGTTCAAATAGACGCAATATTAATAAAAACGAATAATCAAAATTCGTCGTTTTTATGCTTGTTTACGCGTTAAAACGCGATTAAAGCTCAAAACTTGCTGTTTTGCTAAAATAAGCATTTTCAAGCATTTTAGATCGTTGAAATCGTTCAAATAGGAAGCAATATTAATAAAAAAAAAAGAATAATAAAAAAAAATGTCGTTTTATGTTTTTTTACGCGTTAAAACGCAGATTAAAAACTCAAAAAAGTGCTGTTTTGCTAAAATAAGCATTTTCAAGCATTTTTTGACGTTGAAATCGTTCCCAAAAAGAAGCAATATTAATAAAACGAATAACGAAAAATTTTTCGTTTTAATGCTGTTTTTTCGCGTTAAAAAAACAGATTAAAAGCTCAAAAAGTGCTGGGTTTTTCTAAAAAAGCATTTTCAACATTTTAGATCGTTGAAAGTTCAAAAGAAGAATAAAAAAAAACGAATAATAAAAAAAACCCCCGAGCGTTTTTCGCGTTAAAACGCAGATTAAAGCTCAAAAAGTGCTGTTTTGGCCCAAAAAAAGCATTTTTAAATTTGGGGATTTGTTGGGAAAACGTTCAAATAGACCCCAATATTAATAAAAAGGGAAAAATAAAAAAATTTTGTCGTTTTATCGTTTTACGCGTTAAAACGCGGGTTAAAAACTCAAACTTTCTGTTTTGTTAAAAAAAGCATTTTCAACCTTTTATCGTTAAAAAACGTTCAAATAGAAGGGAATATTAAAAAAAAACGAAAATTAAAAAATTTGTCGTTTTATGCTGTTTTTCCCTTAAAAAAGCAGATTAAAAAACTCAAAACTTTCTGTTTCCCCCTAAAAAAAAAGCATTTTCAAGTTTTTAGATCGTTGAAATTTCCCAAATGAAATAAAAATAAAAAACGAATAATAAAAATTTTGTCGTTTTATGGTTTTACGCGTTAAAAAGCAGAATTTAAAACTCAAAAAGTGCCGTTTTGGGTAAAAAAAAGCATTTTCAAGCATTTTTGGGTCGTTGAAAAAGTTCAAAAGCAAATTAATAAAAAAAAGAATAATAAAAAAATTTGTCGTTTTTAAAGTTTTTTTACGCGTTAAAAAAACCCGATTAAAAGCCCCCAAAACGTGCTGTTTTGTTAAAAAAGCATTTTTTAACATTTTAGATCGTTGAAATCGTTCAAATAGAGGGAAAAAATTAATAAAAAAAAGAATAATTTAAAAAATTCGTCGTTTTATCGTTTTACCCCGTTAAAAAGCAGATTAAAAACTCAAAAGTGCTGTTTTTCTAAAATAAGATTTTCAAGCATTTTTGACGGGAAATTCTAGACGCAATATTAATAAAAAAAAATAAAAAAATTTTGCCCTTTTTTGCTGTTTTACGCGTTGGGGATTTAAAGCTCAAAAAGCCGTTTTGTTAAAAAAAAGGGCCCAAAATTTTAGATCGCTGAAACCCTTCAAATAGAAGAATATTAATAAAAAAGAATAATAAAAAATTCCCTCGTTTTTATGTTGTTTTTTCGCTTAAAAAAGCAGATTAAAAGCTCAAAAAGTGCTGTTTTGCTTAAAAAAAGCATTTTCAAGCATTTTAGATCGTTAAATCGTTTAAAATTTTGAAGGGAATAAAAATAAAAACGAATAATAAAAAATTTCCCTTTTTATGTTTTTTTACGCGTTAAAAAAGGGCAAAAAAAAAACTCAAAAAAGGCTTTTTGCTCCAAAAAAAGCATTTTCAAGCATTTTAGATCGTTGAAAAACGTTCCAAATAGACGCAATATTAATAAAAACGAATAATTTAAAAAAACGTCGTTTTTATGTTTTTTTACGCGTTAAAACGCAGATTAAAAGCTCAAAAAGTGCTGTTTTGCTAAAATAAGCATTTTCGCATTTTAACCCTTGAAATCGTTTTCAAAAATAAAAAAAAAAAAGCCAATTAAAAAAAATTAAAATTTTTAAAAATTTTGTTTTTTTTTAAAAGCCCCCCCCCCCCCCCCCCCCCCCCCCCCCCCCCCTTTTTTTTTTTTTTTTTTTTTTTTTTTTTTTTTTTTTTTTTTTTTTTTTTTTTTTTTTTTTTTTTTTTTTTTTTTTTTTTTTTAAAAAGCGTTTTTTTTTAAAAACGCAGATTAAAAGCCCCAAAACGTGCTGTTTTGCTAAAAAAATTTTAAAATTTAAATTTTCGCTAAAAAAAAAACCCAAAATTTTTTTTTGGACGTTTGGAAAATTTTTTTGTTTTCCCAAATTTAAAGA
>NW_027047294.1:0-15895 GCF_025399875.1 Dalotia coriaria
CGCGTTAAAAAAGCAGAATAAAGCTCAAAAAGTGCTGTTTTGCTTTTAAAAAAAGCATTTTCAAGCAGAAACGTGGGAAAACGTTCAAATAGACGCAATATTAATAAAAACGAATAATAAAAATTCGTCGTTTTGATGTTTTTTTACCCTTAAACGCAGATTAAAACTCAAAAAAGTGCCGTTTTTCTAAAATAAGCATTTTTTAAGCATTTTAGATCGGAAATCGTTTTAAATAAACCAAAAATTAAAAAAAAAAAAGAATAATAAAAAATTTCCCTTTATGCTGTTTTACGCGTTAAAACGCAGATTAAAGCTCAAAACGTGCTGTTTTGGGAAAATAAGCATTTTCAAGCATTTTAGATCGTTAAATCGTTCAAATAGACGCAAATTAATAAAAACGAAAAAAAAATTTTGTCGTTTTATGCTGTTTTAAAGCCCTTAAAACGCGAAAAGGGCCCCCAAAGTGCTGTTTTGCTAAAATAAGCATTTTCGCAAGATCGTTGGGAAAACGTTCAAATAGACGCAATTAATAAAAAAGAATAATAAAAAAATTTGTCGTTTTTTTGTTTTTTTTTACCCCGTTAAAACGCGTTAAAACCCAAAACGGCTGTTTTTCTAAAATAAGCATTTTTCCCAAACATTTTTGATCGTTGGGAAAACGTTCAAATAGAAGAATATTAATAAAAACGAATAATAAAAAATTTGTCGTTTTTATGTTTTAAAAGGGGTTAAAACGCAGATTAAATCTCAAAACGTGCTGTTTTGCTAAAATAAACATTTTCAAGCATTTTAGATCGTTAAAAACGTTCAAAAGACGCAATTAAAAAAAAAAAAAACGAATAATAAAAATTTCGTCCCTTTTTTTGTTTTTTTACCCTTAAAAAGCCGGGGAAAAAACTCAAAAAGTGCTGTTTTTCTAAAATAAGCATTTTTAAGCATTTTTTGATCGTTGGGAAAACGTTCAAATAGACGCAAAATTAATAAAAAACGAATAATAAAAATTTTTTCGTTTTTATGCGTTTTCCCCGTTAAAACGCAGATTAAAAACCAAAAAAGTGCTGTTTTTGCTAAAATAAGCATTTTCAAGCATTTAGATCGTTGAAATCCCCTTTAAAAGACGCAAAATTAATAAAACGAATAATAAAAAATTCGTCGTTTTTTTATGTTTTACGCGTTAAAACGCAGATTAAAGCTCAAAACGTGCTGTTTTGCTAAAATAAGCATTTTCAAGCATTTTAGATCGTTGAAATCGTTCAAATAGACGCAATATTAATAAAAACGAATAATAAAAATTTCGTCGTTCTTATGCTGTTTTACGCGTTAAAACGCAGATTAAAGCTCAAATCGTGCTGTTTTGCTAAATAAGCTTTTCAAGCATTCTAAATCGTTGAAATCGTTCAAATAGAAGCAATATTAATAAAAACGAATAATAAAAAAATTTGTCGTTTTATGCTGTTTTACGCGTTAAAACGCAGATTAAAGCTCAAAACGTGCTGTTTTGCTAAAATAAGCATTTTCAAGCTTTTTAGATCGTTAAATCGTTCAAATAGACGCAATAAAATAAAAACGAATAAAATTTCGTCGTTTTATGCTGTTTCGCGTTAAAACGCAGTAAAGCGCAAAACGTGCTGTTTTGCTAAAATAAGCATTTTCAAGCATTTTTTGATCGTTGAAATCGTTCAAATAGATGCAATATTAATAAAAACGAATAATAAAAATTGTCGTTTTATGCTGTTTTACGCGTTAAAACGCAGATTAAAGCTCAAAACGAGGGTGTTTTGCTAAAATAAGCATTTTCAAGCATTTTAGATCGTTGAAATCGTTCAAATAGAAGCAATATTAAAAAAAAAAAAATAATAAAATTTCGTCGTTTTTTTGCTGTTTTACGCGTTAAAAAGCGATTAAAACTCAAAACGTGCTGTTTTACGCTTTTCAAGCATTTTAGATCGTTGAAATCGTTTAAATGAAGCAATATTAATAAAAACGAATAATAAAAATTCGTCGTTTTTATGTTTTTACGCGTTAAAACGCAGATTAAAGCTAAAAAAAGTGCTGTTTTTTCTAAAAAAAGCTTTTCAAGCATTTTAGATCGTTGAAATCGTTCAAATAGAAGCAATATTAATAAAAGCGAATAATAAAAAATTTCGTCGTTTTTATGATGTTTTACGCGTTAAAACGCAGATTAAAGCTCAAAACGTGCTGTTTTTTCTAAAATAAGCATTTTCAAGCATTTTAGATCGTTGAAATCGTTCAAATAGAAGCAATATTAATAAAAAAAGAATAATAAAAAAATTCGTCGTTTTTTTGCTGTTTTACGCGTTAAAACGCAGATTAAAGCTCAAAACGTGCTGTTTTGCTAAAATAAGCATTTTCAAGCATTTTAGATCGTTGAAATCCCTTCAAATAGACGCAATATTAATAAAAACGAATAATAAAATTTCGTCGTTTTTATGTTGTTTACGCGTTAAAACGCAGAATAAAGCTCAAAACGTGCTTTTTTTTTGCTAAAATAAGCATTTTCCAGCATTTTAGATCGTTGAAATCGTTCAAATAGAAGCAATATTAATAAAAACGAATAATAAAAAATTCGTCGTTTTTTTTGCTGTTTTACGCGTTAAAACGCAGATTAAAACTCAAAACGTGCAGTTTTTTCTAAAATAAAACATTTTCAAGCATTTTAGATCGTCGAATCGTTCAAAAGACGCAATAAAAAAAAAAACGAATAATAAAAAATTTTGTCGTTTTATGCTGTTTTATGCGTTAAAACGCAGAATAAAGCTCAAAAAGTGCTGTTTTGCTAAAATAAGCATTTTTTAAGCATTTTAGATCGTTGGAAATCGTTCAAATAGACGCAATATTAATAAAAACGAATAATAAAAATTTCGTCGTTTTTAGCTGTTTACGCGTTAAAACGCAGATTAAAGCTCAAATCGTGCTGTTTTGCTAAAAAAAGCATTTTCAAGCATTTTAGATCGTTGAAATCGTTCAAATAGAAGCAATATTAATAAAAAAGAATAATAAAAAAATTTGTCGTTTTTTGCTGTTTACGCGTTAAAACGCAGATTAAAACTCAAAACTGCTGTTTTGCTAAAATAAGCATTTTCAAGCATTTTTTGATCGTTGAAATCGTTCAAATAGACGCAATATTAATAAAAACAAATAATAAAAATGTCGTCGTTTTATGCTGTTTTACGCGTTAAAACGCTGATTAAAGCTCAAAACGTGCTGTTTTGCGAAAATAAGCATTTTCAAGCATTTTAGATCGTTAAATCGTTCAAATAGACGCAATATTAATAAAAACGAATAATAAAAAATTCGTTTTTATGCTGTTTTACGCGTTAAAACGCAGATTAAACTCAAAACGTGCTGTTTTGCTAAAATAAGCATTTTTTAAGCATTTTAGATCGTTGAAATCGTTCCCAAAAAAGTCAATATTAATAAAACGAATAATAAAAATTTCGTCGTTTTTGTCTGTTTTACCGGGTTAAAAAGCAGATTAAAGCTCAAAACGTGGTGTTTTGTTAAAATAAGCATTTTCAAGCATTTAGATCGTTGAAATCGTTCAAATAGACGCAATAAAATAAAAACGAATAATAAAAATTTCGTCGTTTTTATGCTGTTTTACGAGTTAAAACGCAGAATAAAGCTCAAAACGTGCTGTTTTGCTAAAATAAGCATTTTCAAGCATTTTAGATCGTTGAAATCGTTCAAATAAAATCAATATTAATAAAAACGAATAATAAAAAAATTCGTCGTTTTTATGCTGTTTTACGGTTAAACGCAGATTGCTCAAAACGTGCTGTTTTGTTAAAATAAGCATTTTTTAAACATTTTAGATCGTTGAAATCGTTCAAATAGAAGCAATATTAATAAAAAAAATAATAAAAAATTTCGTCGTTTTTTTGCTGTTTTCGAGTTAAAACGCAGATTAAAGCTCAAAACGTGCTGTTTTGTTAAATAAGCATTTTCAAACATTTTAGATCGTTGAAATCGTTCAAATAGAAGCAATATTAATAAAAACGAATAATAAAATTCGTCGTTTTTATGCTGTTTTACGGTTAAAAAGCAATTAAAGCTCAAAACGTGCTGTTTTGCTAAAATAAGCATTTTCAAGCATTTTTGATCGTTGAAATCGTTCAAATAGACGCAATAAAATATAAAACGAATAATAAAATTTTGTGTTTTATGCTGTTTACGCGTTAAAACGCAGAATAAAGCTCAAAACGAGCTGTTTTGCTAAAATAAGCATTTTCAAGCATTTTAGATCGTTGAAATCGTTCAAATAGACGCAATATTAATAAAAACAATAATAAAAATTCGTCGTTTTTAGCTGTTTTTCGCGTTAAAACGCAGAATAAAGCTCAAAACGTGCTGTTTTGCCCAAAATAAGCATTTTCAAGCATTTTAGATCGTTGAAATCGTTCAAATAGACGCA
The DNA here is from genome assembly GCF_025399875.1 of Dalotia coriaria. Taxonomy (NCBI): domain Eukaryota; kingdom Metazoa; phylum Arthropoda; class Insecta; order Coleoptera; family Staphylinidae; genus Dalotia; species Dalotia coriaria. The sequence continues at coordinate 4,436 of NW_027047294.1, forward strand.
ACATTAATAAAAACGAATAATTTAAAAATTCGTCGTTTTTTTGCTGTTTTACGCGTTAAAACGCAGATTAAAGTTCAAAACGTGCTGTTTTGCTAAAATAAGCATTTTCAAGCATTTTAGATCGTTGAAATCGTTCAAATGGACGCAAATTAATAAAAACGAATAATAAAAATTTCGTCGTTTTATGCTGTTTTACGCGTTAAAACGCAGAATAAAGCTCAAAAAGTGCTGTTTTGCTAAAATAAACATTTTCAAGCATTTTAGATCGTTGAAATCGTTCAAATAGACCAAATAAAAAAACGAATAATAAAAATTTGCGTTTTTGCTGTTTTACGCGTTAAAACGCTGATTAAACTCAAAACGTGCTGTTTGCTAAAATAAGCATTTTCAAGCATTTTTTGATCGTTGAAATCGTTCAAATAAAGCAATATTAATAAAAACAAATAAAATGGGTCGTTTTTATGCTGTTTTGCAACGTTAAAACGCAGATTAAAACTCAAACGTGCTGTTTTGCTTCGATAAGCATTTTCAAGCATTTTAGATCGTTGAAATCGTTCAAATGAACGCAATAAAATAATAAACGAATAATAAAAAATTTCGTCGTTTTTATGCTGTTTTACTGCCGTGAAACGCAAATAAAAACTCAAAACGATGCTGTTTTGCTAAAATAAGCATTTTCAAAGCATTTTAGATCGTTGAAATCACGTTCAAATAGACGCAATATTAATAAAAACGAATAATAAAAATTTGATGGAACACATGCTGTTTTACGCGTTAAAACGCAGATTAAACTCGAAACTTGATGCTGTTTTGCTAAAATAAAGCATTTTCAAAGCATTTTAGATCCGTTGAATTCGTTCAAATAAGAAGCAATATTAATAAAAACGAATAATAAAAATTCGTCGTTTTTTTTATGCTTGTTTTACGCGCGTTAAAACGCAGATTAAAGCTCAAAACGTGCTGTTTTTGCTAAAATAAACACATTTTTCAAGCATTTTGGTCGTTGAAATCGTTCAGAAATAGACGCAGCAGTAGCCAAAACGAATAATAAAAAATTTCGTCGTTTTTTATGCTGTTTTACGCGTTAAAACGCTGATTAAAGAAGCTCAAAACGTGCTCTTTAGCTAAAATAAAAGCATTTTCAAGCATTTTGAATCGTTGAAATCGTTCGATAGCCGCAATAGTAATAAAACGAATAATAAAAAATTCATTATTTTTATGCAGTTTTACGCGTTAAAACGCAGATTAAAGCTCAAAACGTTGGTTGGACGGCAGCTATTATTAATAAAAACGAATAATAAAAAAATTCGTCATTTTTATGCTTTTGTTTTACGCGTTAAAAACGCGGGTAAAACTCAAAACGTGCTGTTTTGCTAAAAATAAACATTTTCAAGCATTTTTAGATCCGTTGAAATCGTTCAAATAGAAGCAATAATAAAAACGAGTAATAAAGAAATTTCGTCGTTTTTTATGCTGTTGTTTTTAACGCGTTAAAACCGCAGATTAAAGCTCAAAACGTGCGCTTTGTTTTGCTAAAATAAGCATTTTCAAGCATTTTAGATCGTTGAAATCGTTTAAATAGAAACAGTATGTAAAACCGAAGATAATAAAAATTCGTCACCATTTTTTATGCTGTTTTACGCGTTAAAACGCAGATTAAAGCTCAAAACGTGCTGTTTTTGCTAAGTAAGCGTTTTCCAGCATTTCCAGATCGTTAAAATCCGTTCAATGGGCGCAATAATATTAATAAAAAACGAATAATAAAAAATTTCGTCGTTTTATGCTGTTTACGCGTTAAAATGCAGAATAAAGCTCAAAACGTGCTGTTTTGCTAAAATAAGCATTTTTCAGAAGCATTTTAGATCGTTGAAATCGTTCAAATGAAGCAATATTGACAAAACGAATAATAAAAGATTCGTCATTTTGTATGCTGTTTTACGCGTTAAAACGCAGATTAAAACTCAAAACGTGCTGTTTTGCTAAAATAAGCATTTTTTCAAGCATTTTAGATCGTTGAAATCGTTCAAATAGACGCAATATTAATAAAAAACAGATAATAAAAATTTCGTCGTTTTATGCTGTTTTTACGCGTTAAAACGCAGAATAAGGGCTCAAAACGCGTGCTGTTTTTGCTTTAAAATAAAGCATTTTCAAGCATTTTTAGATGGTTGAAATCGTTCAAATAGAAACAATATTGGCAAAACGAATGGCAAAAATTCGTCGTTTTTTATGCGCACTGTTTTACGCGTTAAAACGCAGATTAAAGCTCAAAACGTGCTGTTTTGCTAAAATAGCATTTTTCAGCATTTTCAGATCGTTGAAATCATTTTAGAAATAGAAACAGCAATAATAAAACGAATAATAAAAAATTCGTCATTTTATGCTGTTTTTACGCGTTAAAACGCAGATTGAAGCTCAAACATTGCTGTTTTGCTTCAAAATAAAGCATTTTTCAAGCATTTTGAATCGTTGAAATCGTTCAAATAGACGCAATATTAATAAAACGAATAATAAAAATTTCGTCGTTTTTATGCTGATTCTGCGCGCGTTAAAACGCAGAATAAAAGAAGCTCAAAACGTGCTGTTTTGCTGGAAATAAGCATTTTCAAGCATTTTAGATCGTTGAAATCGTTCAAATAAAGCAATAGTAATAAAAACGAATAATAAAAAATTCGTCGTTCTTATGCTGTTTTACGCGTTAAAACGCAGATTAAAGCTCAAAACGTGCTGTTTTGCTAAAATAAAGCATTTTCAAGCATTTTAGATCGTTGAAATCGTTCAAATAGAAGCAATATTAATAAAAACGAATAATAAAAATTCGTCGTTTTATGCTGTTTTACAGAGTTAAAACGCAGATTAAAGCTCAAAACGTGCTGTTTTGCTAAAGAATAAAGCATTTTCAAGCATTTTAGATCGTTGAAATCGTTCAGAAAATAGGCTGTACCAATATTAATAAAAACGAATAATAAAAATTCGTCGTTTTTATGCTGTTTTACGCGTTAAACGCAGATTAAATAAAACGATGCTGTTTTGCTAAAATAAACATTTTTCAAGCATTTTAGATCGTTGAAATCGTTCAAATAGAAGCAATATTAATAAAACAAATAATAAAAAATTCGTCGTTTTATGCTGTTTTGCGCGTTAAAACACAGATTAAAACTTTAAAACGATGCTGTTATTACTTTAAAATAAGCATTTTCAAACATTTATATCGTTGAAATCGTTCAAATAGAGAAGCAATATTAATAAAACGAATAATAAAATTCGTCGTTTTATGCTGTTTTGTTAAAACGCAGATTAAAACCTCAAACGATGCTGTTTGCTAAAATAAGCATTTTCAAAGCATTTTAGATCGTTGTCGTTCAAATAGACGCAATATTAATAAAAACGAATATAAAAATTTCGTCGTTTTCATGCTGTTTTTTACGCGCGTTAAAACGCAGATTAAAGCTCAAAACGTGCTGTTTTTGCTAAAATAAGCATTTTCAAGCATTTTTAGATCGTTGAAATCGTTCAAATAGAAACAATATTAATAAAAACAGATAATAAAAAATTCGTCGTTTTTTTATGCTGTTTTACGCGTTAAAACGCAGATTAAAGCTCAAAACGTGCTGTTTTTGCACAAAATAAGCTTTTATTTTCAAGCATTTTAGATCGTTGAAATCGTTCAAATAGACGCAATAAAATAAAAACGAATAATAAAAATTTCGTCGTTTTTATGCTGTTTTACGCGTTAAAACGCAGAATAAAGCTCAAAACGATGCTGTTTGCTAAAATAAGCATTTTTCAAGCATTTTTAGATCGTTGAAATCGCTCGAATATAGACGCAATATTAATAAAAACAGATAATAAAGAATTTCGTCGTTTTATGCTGTTTTACGCGTTAAACTCAGATTAAAGCTCAAGAGCTTGTGCTGTTTTGCTTAAAATAAAGCTTTATTTTCAAGCATTTTAGATCGTTGAAATCGTTCAAATAGAAGCAATATTAATAAAAACGAATAATAAAAATTCGTCGTTTTTATGCTGTTTTACGCGTTAAACGCAGATTAAAACTCAAAACGTGCTGTTTTGCTAAAATATAAGCATTTTCAAGCATTTTATATCACGTTGGAAATCGTTCAAATAGACGCAATAAAATAAGCGAATAATAAAAATTTCGTCGTTTTTATGCTATTTTACGCGTTAAACCGCAGAATAAAGCTCAAACGTGCTGTTTTGCTAAAATAAGCATTTTTCAAACATTTTAGATCGTTGAAATCGTTCAGAAATAGAAGCAATATTATTAATAAAACGAATAATACACTTCGCCGTTTTTACATGCTGTTTTACGCGTTAAAACGCAGATTAAAGCTCAAACGTGCTGTTTTGCTAAAATAAGCATTTTCAAGCATTTTAGATCGTTGAAATCACGTTCAAATAGACGCAATGTGTAAAAACGAATAATAAAAATTTCGTCGTTTTATGCTGTTTTACGCGTTAAAACGCAGATTAAAACTCAAAACATGCTGTTTTGCTACAAAATAGCATTTTCAAGCATTTTAGGGTCGTTGAAATCGTTCAAATAGAAGCAATATTAATAAAAACGAATAATAAAATTCACGTCGTTTTATGCTGCACTTGTTAAAACGCAGATTAAGCTCAAAACGTGCTGTTTGCTAAAATAAAATTTCAAGCATTTTATATCGTTAGCGAAATCGTTCAAATAGACGCAATAAAAATAAAAACGAATAATAAAAATTTCGTCGTTTTATGCTGTTTACGTTAAAACGCAGAATAAAACTCAAAACGTGCTGTTTGCTAAAATAAGCATTTTTCAAACATTTTAGATTGTTGAAATCGTTCAAATAGAAACAATATTAATAAAAACGAATAATAAATAATTCGCCGTTTTTATGCTGTTTTACGCGTTAAAACGCAGATTAAAAAACTCAAAACGAGCTGTTTTGCTGAAATAAGCATTTTCCAAGCATTTTAGATCGTTGGAAATCACGTTCAAATAGACGCAATATTAATAAAAACGAATAATATAGAGAATTTCGTCGTTTTTTATGCTGTTTACGCGCGTTAAAACGCAGATTAAAGCTCAAAACGTGCTGTTTTTGCTAAAATAAGCATTTTCAAGCATTTTAGATCGTTGAAGCGTTCAAATAGAAGCAATATTAATAAAAAACGAATAATAAAAAATTCGTCGTTTTTAAGCTGTATTACGCGTTAAAAACGCAGATTAGCTCAAAACGTGCTGTTTTTTGCTAAAATAAGCATTTTCAAGCATTTTGAATGGTTGAAATCGTTCAAATAGACACAATAAAATAAAAAACGAATAATAAAAATTTCGTCGTTTTTTATGCTTTTGTTTTTACGCGTTAAAACGCAGAATTAAAGCTCAAAACGTGCTCTTTTGCTAAAATAAGCATTTTCAAGCATTTTAGATCGTTGAAATCGTTCAAATAAGGCCTGTAATATTAATAAAACGAATAATAAAAATTTCGTCGTTTTGTAGCATTTTGAGTTAAAACGCAGATTAAAAGCTCAAATCGTGCTGTTTTTAAAATAAAGCATTTTCAAGCATTTTAAATCGTTGAAATCGTTCAGAAATAGAAGCAATATTAATAAAAACGAATAATAAAAATTCCGTCGTTTTACAGCGCTTGTTTTACGCGTTAAACGCAGATTAAAGGCAAAACGTGCTGTTTTTGCTAAAATAAGCATTTTCAAAGAAGCTTTTAGATCGCTGAAATCCCGTTCAAATAGACACTTAATAAAAATAAAAACGAATAATAAAAATTTTGTCGTTTTATGCTGTTTTACGCGTTAAAACGCAGAATAAAGCTCAAAACGTGCTGTTTTGCTAAAATAAAAGCATTTTCAAGCATTTTTGAATCGTTGAAATCACGTTCAAATAGACGCAATATTAATACAAAAACGAATAATAAAAATTCGTCGCGCACATGCTGTTTTTACGCGTTAAAACGCAGATTAAACAAAACGTGCTGTTTTGCTTGCTAAAATAAGCATTTTCAAGCATTTTAGATCCCGTTGAAATCGTTCAAATAGAAACAATATTAAAAAACGAATAATAAAAATTTCGTCGTTTTTATGCTGTTTTACGCGTTAAAACGCAGATTAAAGCTCAAAACGTGCTGTTTTTGCTAAAATAAAAGCATTTTCAAGCATTTTAGATCGTTGATGCGTTCAAATAGACGCAATATTAATAAAAACGAATAATAAAAATTCGTCGTTTTTATGCTTTTGTTTTACGCGATTAAGAGCGCAGAATAAAACTCAAAACGTGCTGTTTTAAAATAAGCATTTTCAAGCATTTTGAGTCCCGTTGAAATCGTTCAAATAGAAGCAATATTAATAAAACGAATAATAAAAAATTTATTCGTTTTGCTGTTTTACGCGTTAAAACGCAGATTAAAGCTCAAAACGTATGTTTTGCTGAAAGCATTTTTCGGCATTTTGAATGGTTGAATGTGAACAGCGGGCGCGATATTAATAAAACGAATAATAAAAAATTCGTCACGTTTTTGTAGCACCTTGTTTTTACGCGTTAAAACGCAGATTAAAACTCAAAACGTGCTGTTTTGCTAAAATAAGCATTTTCAAGCATTTTTAGATCGTCGGGAAATCACGTTCAAACCGGGCGCAATAAAAAATAAAAAACGAATAATAAAAATTTCGTCGTTTTTTATGCTGTTTTACGCGTTAAAACGCAGAATAAAAACTCAAAACGGTGCTGTTTTGCTAAAATAAGCATTTTCAAGCATTTTAGATCGTTGAAATCGTTCAAATAGACGCGCAATATTAATAAAAACGAATAATAAAAATTTCGTCGTTTTTATGCTGTTTTACGCGTTTTACTTAGTTAAAGCGCAAATCGTGTTGTTTTGCTAAAATAAGCATTTTCAAGCACATTTTAGATCGTTGAAATCGTTCAAATAGAAGCAATATTAATAAAAACGAATAATAAAATTCGTCGTTTTTTATAGCATTTTACGCGTTAAAACGCGGTGCAAAGGCTCAAAAACGTGCTGTTTTGCTTTAAAATAAGCATTTTTCAAGCATTTTAGATCGTTGAAATCGTTCGAAATAGACGCAATATTAATAAAAACAAATAATAAAAATTTCGTCGTTTTTATGCTGTTTACGCGTTAAAACGCTGATTAAAACTCAAAACGTGCTGTTTTGCGAAATAAGCATTTTCAAAGCATTTTTAGATCGTTGAAATCGTTCCAAATAGACGCAATATTAATAAAACGAATAATAAAAATTCGGCGTTTTATGCTGTTTTACGCGTTAAAACGCAGATTAAAACTCAAAACGTGCTGTTTTGCTAAAATAAGCATTTTCAAGCATTTTTTAGATCGTTGAAATCGTTCAAATAAGAATCAAATTAATAAAAACGAATAATAAAAATTCGTCGTTTTTATGCTGTTTTGAGGATTAAAACGCAGATTAAAGCTCAAAACGATGCTGTTTTGTTAAAATAAGCATTTACACCAAACATTTTAAGATCGTTGAAATCGTTCAAATAGAAACAATAGTAATAAAACGAATAATAAAAATTCGTCGTTTTTATGTGCTGTTTTTACGCGTTAAAACGCAGATTAAAGCTCAAAACGTGCTGTTTTGCTAAAATAATAAACATTTTTCAAGCATTTTAAGATCGTTGAAATCGTTCAAATAGAAACCGCCAATATTAATAAAACGAATAATAAAAATTTCGTGTTTTTATGCTGTTTTACGCGTTAAAACGCAGATTAAAGCTCAAAACGTAATTGTTTTGCTAAAATAAAGCATTTTCAAGCATTTTAGATCGTTGAAATCGTTCAAAATAGACGCAATTAAAATAAAAACGAATAATAAAGGCTACGTCGTTTTTTTTATGCTGTTTTGCAGTTAAAACGCAGAATAAGCTCAAACGTGCTGTTTTGCTAAAATAAGCATTTTCAAGCATTTTAGATCGTTGGAAATCACCAAATAGACGCAATATTAATAAAAACGAATAATAAAATTTCGTCGTTTTTTATGCTGTTTTTACGCGTTAAACGCAGATTAAAGCTCAAAACGTGCTGTTTTGCTTTAAAATAAGCATTTTCAAGCATTTTAGATCGTTGAAATCGTTTCAAATAGACGCAATAAAAATAAAACGAATAATAAAAATGTCGTCGTTTTTTACATGCTGTTTTTCACGCGTTAAAACGCAGAATAAAGCTCAAAACGGCGCTGTTTTTCTTTAAAATAAGCATTTTCAAATTTTAGATCGTTGAAATCGTTCAAATAGAAACAATATTAATAAAACGAATAATAAAAATTCGCCGTTTTTATGCTGTTTTACGCGTTAAAACACCGTTAGCTCAAAAACGTGCTGTTTTGCTTTAAAATAAAGCATTTTCAAAGCATTTTAGATCGTTGAAATCGTTCAAATAGACGCAATATTAATAAAAACGAATAATAAAAATTTCGTCGTTTTTATGCTGTTTTTACGCGTTAAAACACGCAGATTAAAGCTCAAAAACGTGCTGTTTTTGCTAAAATAAAGCATTTTCAAAGAAGCATTTTAGATCCCGTTGAAATCGTTCAAATAGAAGCAATAGTAATAAAAACGAATAATAAAAATTCGTCGTTTTATGCTGTATTACGCGTTAAAACGCAGATTAAAGCTCAAAACGTGCTGTTTTGCTACAAAATAAGCATTTTCAAGCATTTTTAGATCGTTGAAATCGTTCAAATAGACGCAATAAAAATAAAACGAATAATAAAATTTCCGTCGTTTTTATGTGCTGTTTTACGCGTTAAAACGCAGGAGATAAAGCTCAAAACGTGCTGTTTGCTAAAATAAGCATTTTCAAAGCATTTTAGATCGTTGAAATCGTTCAAATAGACACAATATTAATAAAAACGAATAATAAAAATTTCGTCGTTTTTATGCTGTTTTACGCGTTAAACGCAGATTAAAAGCTCAAATCGTGCTGTTTTGCTAAAATAAGCATTTTCAAGCATTTAGATCGTTGAAATCGTTCAAATAGACGCAATATTAATAAAACGAATAATAAAAATTTCGTAGCGTTTTATGCTGTTTTACGCGTTAAAACGCAGATTAAAGCTCAATCGTGCTGTTTTGCTAAATAAGCATTTTCAAGCATTTTAAATCGTTGAAATCGTTCAAATTGAAGCAATATTAATAAAAAACGAATAATAAAAAATTCGTCGTTTTATGCTGTTTTACCGCGTTAAAACGCAGATTAAAGCTCAAAACGTGCTGTTTTGCTAAAATAGAAAGCATTTTTCAAGCTTTTCAGATCGTTGAAATCGTTCAAATAGACGCAATAAAAATAAAACGAATAATAAAAGGCACAAATTCGTTTTTGTAACGTTTTGCGCGTTAAAACGAAGAATAAAGCTCAAACGTGCTTTGTTTTGCTTTAAAATAAGCATTTATTTTCAAAGCATTTTAGATCGTTGAAATCGTTCAAATAGACGCAATATTAATAAAAACGAATAATAAAAAATTCGTCGTTTTTATGCTGTTTTACTGCCGTTAGAAAAACGCAGATTAAAACTCAAAACATTGCTGTTTTGCTAAAATAAGCATTTTTCAAGCATTTTAGATCCGTTGAAATCGTTCAAATAGAAGCAATATTTAAAAAAAACGAATAATAAAAGAATTTCATCGTTTTTATGCTTTTATTGTTTTACGCGTTAAAACGCAGATTAAAAGCTCAAAACGTGCTGTTTTGCTAAAGTAAGCATTTTTCAAGCATTTTTAGATCGTTGAAATCCATTCAAATAGACGCCAATATTAATAAAACGAATAATAAAAAATTCGTCGTTTTTATGCTGTTTACGCGTTAAAACGCAGATTAAAGCTCAAAACGTGCTGTTTTGCTAAAATAAGCATTTTCAAGCATTTTAGATCGTTGAAATCGTTTAAATAGAAGCAATATTAATAAAACGAATAATAAAAAATTCGTCATTTTTATGCTCTTTTACGCGTTAAAACGCAGATTAAAGCTCAAAACGTGCTGTTTTGCTAAAATAAGCATTTTCAAAAGAAGCATTTTAGATCGTTGAAATCGCTCAAATAAGACGCAATATTAATAAAACGAATAATAAAATTTCGTCGTTTTTTATGCTGTTTTACGCGTTAAAACGCAGGCAAAAGCTCAAAACGTGCTGTTTTTGCTAAAATAAAGCATTTTCAAGCATTTTAGATCGTTGAAATCGTTCAAATAAACGCAATATTAATAAAAAACGAATAATAAAAATTCGTCATTTTATGCTGTTTACGCGTTAAAACGCAGATTAAAGCTCAAAACGTGCTGTTTTGCTGAAATAAGCATTTTCAAACATTTTAGATCGTTGAAATGCGTTCAAATAGAAGCAATATTAATAAAAACGAATAATAAAAAATTCGTCGTTTTTTATGCTGTTTTACGAGTTAAAACGCAGATTAAAGCTCAAAACGTGCTGTTTCGTTAAAATAAGCATTTTTCAAGCATTTTTAGATCGTTGAAATCGTTCAAATAGAAGCAATATTAATAAAAACGAATAATAAAAATTTGTCGCTTTTGATGTTTTACGCATTAAAACGCAGATTAAAGCTCAAAACGTGCTGTTTTGCTAAAATAAACATTTTCAAGCATTTTTTTCGTTGAAAACGTTCAAAAAAGACGCAATATTAATAAAAAAAAAAAAAATTTCGTGTTTTTTTCTGTTTTCGCTTAAAACGCAGATTAAAAACTCAAAACGTGCTGTTTTTCTAAAAAAGCATTTTCAAGCATTTTGATCGTTGAAAACGTTAAATAAAGCAATATTAATAAAAAGAAAATAAAAAAATTTGTTTTTTTTTTTTTTTTTAAAAAAAAAATTCCCGGGGGTTTTTTTTTTAAAAAGGAAAAATTTTTAAAATTTTTTTTTTTTTTAAAAAAAAAAAAAACCAAAAAAAATTTTTCCTTTTTTTTTTTTTTAAAAAGGGAAAAAAAATTTTTTGGAAAAAAAAATTTTAAAAAAATTTTTTTTTTTTTAAAAAAAAAAAAAAAAAAAATTTTTTTTTAAAAGGTTTTTTAAAAAAAAAAAAAATTTTTAAAAAAAAAAAAAAAAATTTTCCCCTTTTAAAATTTTTTAACCCCAAAAAAAAAAAGGGAAAAAAATTTTTTTTTTTTTTTTTCCGGGAAAAAAAAAAAAAAAAAAAAAAAAAAAAATTTTTTTTTTTTCTTTTTTTCTTTTTAAAAAAAAAAAATTAAAAATTTTTTTTTTTCCTTTTTTGCTTTTAAAAAAAATTTTTTTTTTTTTTTAAAAAAAAAATTTTTTCTTTTTTTTTTTTTTTTTAAAAAAAAAAAAAAAAAATTTTTTTTTTTTTTTAAAAAAAAATTTAAAAAAGGGCCTTTAAAAATTTTTTTCCCCAAAAAAAAAAAAAAAAAAAAAAAATTTTTTTTTTTTTTTTTGGGGTTTAAA
>NW_027047295.1:0-15893 GCF_025399875.1 Dalotia coriaria
AAACGTATTGTTTGCTAAAATAAACATTTTCAAAAGCATTTTAGATCGTTGAAATCGTTCAAAATAGACGCAAAAGTGTAAAAACGAATAATAAAAAATTCGTCGTTTTATGCTGTTTACGCGTTAAAACGCAGGTAAAGCTCAAAACGTGCTGTTTGCTGAAATAGCATTTTCAAGCATTTTAGATCGTTGAAATCGTTCCAAATAGAAGCAATATTAATAAAAACGAATAATACAAAAAATTCGTCGTTTTATGCTGTTTTACGCGTTAAAACGCAGAATAAAAGCACAAAACGTGCTGTTTTGCTAAAATAAGCATTTTCAAGCATTTTAGATCGTTGATAAGTTCGATAGAAGCAAAATATTAATAAAAAACGAATAATAAAAATTCGTCGTTTTTATGCTGTTTGCGGTAAAACGCAGATTAACGCTCAAAACGTCTGTTTGCTAAAATAGCAAGCATTTTAGATCGTTGAAATCGTTCAAATAGACGCAATAAAAATAAAAACGAATGGCAAAATTTCGTCGTTTTTTATGCTGTTTTGCGTTAAAACGCAGATTCAAAACTCCAAAACGTGCTGTTTTTTGCTAAATAAGCATTTTCAAGCATTTTAAATCGTTGAAATCGTTCAAATAGACGCAATATTAATAAAAACGAATAATAAAAATTTCGTCGTTTTTATGCTGCTTTACGCGTTAAACGCAGGTGGCTCAAAACGTACTGTTTTGCTAAAATAATCATTTTCAAGCATTTTTAGATCGTTGAAATCGATTTAAAATAGAAACAATATTAATAAAAAACGAATAATAAAAATTCGTCGTTTTATGTTGTTTTACATTAAAACGCAGATTAAAGCTCAAAACGTGCTGTTTTGCTAAAATAAGCATTTTCAGCATTTTAGATCGTTGGAAATCGTTCAAATAGACGCAATATTAATAAAAACGAATAATAAAAATTTCCGTCGTTTTTATGCTGTTTTACGCAAAACGCAGATTAAAGCTCAAAACGTGCTGTTTCGCTAAAACCAAAGCATTTTCAAGCATTTTTAGATCGTTGACATCGTTCAAATAGAAGCAATATTAATAAAACGAATAATAAAAATTCGTCGTTTTTCGCTGCTGTTTTACGCGTTAAAACGCAGATTAAAACTCAAACGTGCTGTTGCGCACAAAATAAAGCATTTTCAAGCATTTTAGATCGTTGAAATCGTTCAAATAGACGCAATAAAATAAAAACGAATAATAAAAATTTCGTCGTTTTTTATGCTGTTTGCGCGTTAAAACGCGAATAAAGCTCAAAACGTGCTGTTTGCTGGAAATAAGCATTTTCCGGCATTTTTAGATCGTTGAAATCGTTCAAATAGACGCAATATTAATAAAAACGAATAATAAAAATTTCGTCGTTTTTATGCTGTTTTTACGCGTTAAAACACAGATTAAAGCTCAAAACGTGCTGTTTTGCTAAAATAAGCATTTTCAAGCATTTTTAAAGTCGTTGAAATCGTTTAAAATAGAAGCAATATTAATAAAAACGAATAATAAAAATTGTGGGCGCACGCGTTAAAACGCGGGTAAAGCTCAAAACGTGCTGTTTTGCTAAAATAAGCATTTTCAAGCATTTTAGATCGTTGAAATCGTTCAAATAGACGCAATATTAATAAAAACGGAATAATAATAAAAATTCGTCGTTTTTATGCCTGTTTGCGCGTTAAGAAACGCCTGAATTAAAGCTCAAAACGTGCTGTTTTTGCTAAAATAAGCATTTTCAAGCATTTTAGATCGTTGAAATCGTTCAAATAGACGCAATAAAAATAAAAACGAATAATAAAATTTCGTCGTTTTTTATGCTGTTTTACGCGTTAAAGCAGATTAAAAGCTCAAACGTGCTGTTTTACTTTAAAGTAGCATTTTCAAGCATTTTAGATCGTTGAAATCGTTCAAATAGAAGCAATATTAATAAAAACGAATAATAAAAATTTCGTCGTTTTATGCTGTTTACGCGTTAAAACGCAGATTAAGCTCAAAACGTGCTGTTTTGCTAAAATAAAGCATTTTCAAGCATTTTTAGATCGTTGAAATCGTTCAAATAAGACGCAATATTAATAAAAACGAATAATAAAAGAATTTCGTCGTTTTTATGTTGTTTTACGCGTTAAGAAGAAACGCAGATTAAAGCTCAAAACGTGCTGGCTGCTAAAATAAGCATTTTCAAGCATTTTAGATCGTTGAAATCGTTTTAAATAGAAGCAATATTAATAAAAACGAATAATAAAAAATTCGTCATTTTCTGCTGTTTACGCGTTAAAACGCAGATTAAAAGCTCAAAACGTGCGCTGTTTTCGCTAAAATAAGCATTTTCAAGCATTTTTAGATCGTTGGAAATCGCTCAAATAGACGCAATATTAATAAAAACGAATAATAAAAATTTCGTCGTTTTTATGCTGTTTACGCGTTAAAACGCAGAATAAAGCTCAAAACGTGCTGTTTTAGCACAAAATAAACATTTTCAAGCATTTTTTAGATCGTTGAAATTGTTCAAATAGAAGCAATATTAATAAAAAAGCGAATAATCAAAATTAAATCGTTTTATGCTGTTTTACGTTAAACGCAGATTAAAACTCAAAACGTATTGTTTTGCTAAAATAAGCATTTTCAAGCATTTTAGATCGTTGAAATCGTTCAAATAGACGCAAAATTAATAAAAACGAATAAGCGAAATTCGTCGTTTTATGCTGTTTTGCGCGTTAAAACGCAGTTAAAGCTCAAAACGTGCATTTTCTTTAAAATAAGCGCATTTTCAAGCACATTTTAGATCGTTGAAATCGTTCAAATAGAAGCAATATTAATAAAACGAATAATAAAAATTCGTCGTTTTTATGCTGTTTTGCCGGTAAAACGCAGAATAAAAGCCAAACGACGTGCTGTTTTTGCTTTAAAATAATTTTCAAGCATTTTAGATCGTTGGAAATAGTTCAAATAGAAACGTATTAATAAAACGAATAATGCTTTTAATAAAATTCGTCGTTTTTATGCTGTTTTACGCGTTAAAACGCAGATTAACGCTCAAAACGTGCTGTTTGCTAAAATAAGCATTTTTCAAGCATTTTAGATCGTTGGAAATCGTTCAAAATAGACGCAATAAAATAAAAACGAATAATAATTCGTCGGGCCGTTTTGCGCGTTAAAAACGCAGATTAAAGCTCAAAACGTGCTGTTTTGCTAAAATAAGCATTTTTCAAGCATTTTAAATCGTTGAAATCGTTTAAAATAGACGCAATATTAATAAAAGCGAATAATAAAAATTTCGTCGTTTTATTAACGCTTTACGCGTTAAAACGCAGATTAAAGCTCAAAACGTACTGTTTTCTTTAAAATAATCATTTTCAAGCATTTTAGATCGTTGAAATCGTTCAAATAGAAGCAATATTGGCAAAAAACGAATAATAAATTCACGTCGTTTTTTATGTTGTTTTTTACGCATTAAAACGCAGATTAAAGCTCAAAACGACAGCACCATTTTGCTAAAATAAGCATTTTTCAAGCATTTAGATCGTTGAGGAAATCACGTTCCATAGACGCAATAATATTGTAAAAACGAATAATAAAAATTTTTGTACGTTTTATGCTGTTTTACGCGGGTAAAAACGCTGATTAAAAACTCAAAACGTGCTTGTTTTGCTAAAATAAGCATTTTCAAGCATTTTAGATCGTTGAAATCGTTCAAAAGAGACGCAATATTAATAAAAACGAATAATAAAATTTCGTCGTTTTTATGCTGTTTTACGCGCGTTAAAACGCAGATTAAGAAACCAAAATGTGCTGTTTTGCTAAAATTAGCATTTTCAGAAGAAGCATTTTAGATCGTTGAAATCGCTCAAATAGACGCAATATTAATAAAACGGGAATAATAAAAATTTACGTCGTTTTATGCTGTTTTGCGCGTTAAAACGCGAATAAAAGCGCTCCAGCACGTGCTGTTTTGCTAAAATAAGCATTTTTTCAAGCATTTAGATCGTTGAAATCGTTTAAATAGAAATAATATTAATAAAAACGAATAATAAAAAATTAGGTCGTTTGTCGTTTTTTTATGCTGTTTTACGCGTTAAAACGCAGATTAAAACTCAAAACGTGCTGTTTTGCTAAAATAAACATTTTCAGCATTTAGATGGTTTAATCGTTCAAATAGAAGCATTATTAATAAAAACGAATAATAAAAATTTCGTCGTTTTTATGCTCTTTTACGCGTTAAAACGCAGATTAAAGCTCAAAACGTGCTGTTTTGCTAAAATAAGCATTTTAAGCATTTTAGATCGTTGAGGAAATCGTTTAAATAGAAACGTATTAATACCAAAAACGAATAATAAAAAAATCGTCATTTTTATGCTGTTTTTACGCGTTAGAAACGCAGATTAAAGCTCAAAACGTGCTGTTTTGCTAAAATAAGCATTTTCAAGCATTTTAGATCGTTGAAATCGTTCAAATAGACGCAATATTAATAAAAACGAATTAATAAAATTTTCGTCGTTTTGCATTTACGCGTGCAAGCGCAGAATTAAGCTCAAAATGTGCTGTTTTGCTAAAATAAGCATTTTCAAGCGATTTTAGATCGTTGAAATCGTTCAAATGAAGCAATATTAATAAAAAACGAATAATAAAAAGAATTTCGTCGTTTTTATGCTGTTTTACGCGTTAAAACGCAGAATAAAAGAAAACTCAACACGTGCTGTTTTTGCTAAAAATAAGCATTTTCAAGCATTTTAGATCGTTGAAATCGTTCAAATAGAAGCAATATTAATAAAAAAACGAATAATAAAAATTCGTCGTTTTTATGCTGTTTTACGCGTTAAAACGCGGGTAGCTCAAAACGTGCTGTTTTTGCTTTAAAATAAAAACATTTTCAAGCATTATAGATCGTTGAAATCGTTCAAATAGACGCAATATTAATAAAACGAATAATAAAAAATTCGTCGTTTTTATGCTTTTGTTTTACGCGTTAAAACGCAGATTAAAACTTTAAAACGTGCTGTTTTGCTAAAATAAGCATTTTCAAGCATTTGCCCAGATCGTTGAAATCTCTTTCCAGTAGAAGCAATATTAATAAAAAACAATAATAAAAATTTAAAGCCGTTTTTTATGCTGTTTTACGCGTTAAAACGCAGATAAAGCGCTCAAAACATTGCTGTTTTTGCTGGAAATAAGCATTTCAAGCATTTTAGATCCGTTGAAATCGTTCAAATAGAGCTTAATATTAATAAAAACGAATAATAAAATTCGTCGTTTTTTATGCTTTTGTTTTTACGCGTTAAAACGCAGATTAAAGCTCAAAACGTGCTGTTTTGCTTTAAAATAAACATTTTCAAGCATTTTAGATCGTTGAAATCGTTCAAATAGACGCAATAAAAATAAAAACAGTGTAAAAATTTCGTCGTTTTATGCTGTTTTACGCGTTAAAACGCAGATTAAAGCTCAAAACGTGCTGTTTTGCTGAAATAAGCATTTTCAAGAAGCATTTTTTAGATGTTGAAATCGTTCAAATAGAAACAATATTAATAAAAACGAATAATAAAAATTTCGTAGTTTTTATGCTGTTTACTTGCCGTTAAAACGCAGATTAAAAGCTCAAACGTGCTGTTTTGCTAAAATAAAGCATTTTCAAGCATTTTAGATCGTTGGAAATCGTTCAAATAGACGCAATAAAATAAAAACGAATAATAAAAATTTCGTCGTTTTTATGCTGTTTACGCGTTAAACGCAGAATAAAAGCTCACGAAACGTGCTGTTTTGCTAAAATAAAGCATTTTCAAGCATTTTAGATCGTTGGGAAATCATTCCAAATAGACGCAATATTAATAAAAACGAATAATAAAAATTTCGTCGTTTTTATGCTGTTTTCACGCGTTAAAACGCAGATTAAGCTCAAAACGTGTTCTGTTTTGCTAAAATAAAGCATTTTTCAAGCATTTTAGATCGTTGAAATCGTTCAAATAGAGAAGCAATATTATTAAAAACGAATAATAAAATTCGTCCGTTTTTATGCTGTTTTACCGCGTTAAACGCAGATTAAAGCTCAAAACGTGCTGTTTTGCTATAATAAAGCATTTTCAAGCATTTTAGATCGTTGAAATCGTTCAAATAGACGCAATATTAATAAAACGAATAATAAAAAGATTTCGTCGTTTTTATGCTGTTTACGCGTTAAAACGCAGATTAAGCTTTCAAAACGTGCTGTTTTGCTAAAATAAGCGTTTTCAAGCATTTTACCCAGATCTTTGAAATCGTTCAAATAGAAGCAATATTAATAAAAACGAATAATAAAAAATTCGTCGTTTTTTATGCTGTTTTTACGCGTTAAAACGCAGATTAAAGCTCAAAACGTGCTGTTTTAGCACAAAATAAAGCATTTTCAAGCATTTTAGATCGTTGAAATCACGTTCAAACAGACGCAATAAAAATAAAAACGAATAATAAAATTTCGTCGTTTTTATGCTGTTTTACGCGTTAAACGCAGATTAAAGCTCAAAACGTGCTGTTTGCTAAAATAAGCATTTTCAAGCATTTTAGATCGTTGAAATCGTTCAAATAGGAAACGTATTAAAACGAATAATAAAATTCGTCGTTTTTATGCTGTTTTTTACGCGTTAAAGAAACGCAGATTAAAACTCAAAACGATGCTGCTTTTGCTAAAATAAGCATTTTTCAAAAGGATTTTAGATCGTTGAAATCGTTCAAATAGACGCAATATTAATAAAAACGAATAATAAAAAATTCGTCGTTTTTATGCTGTTTTACGCGTTAAAACGCAGATTAAAATAAAACGTGCTGTTTTGCTAAAATAAGCATTTTCAAGCATTTTAGATCATTGAAATCGTTAAAATAGAAGCAATATTAATAAAAACGAATAATAAAATTCGTCGTTTTATGCTGTTTACGCGTTAAAACGCAGATTAAAGCTCAAAACGTGCTGTTTTGCTAAAATACGCTTATTTTAAGCATTTTTAGATCGTTGAAATCGTTCAAATAGAAACAATATTAATAAAAAACGAATAATAAAAATTCGTCGTTTTTATGCTGTTTTACGCGTTAAAACGCGCAGATTAAAAGCTCAAACGTGCTGTTTTGCTATAATAAGCATTTTCAAGCATTTTAGATCGTTGAAATCGTTCAAATAGACGCAATATTAATAAAAAACGAACAGCAGGTACTTTCGTCACGTTTTTTATGTGCTGTTTTACGCGTAAAACGCAAATTAAAGCTCAAAGCGTGCTGTTTTGCTAAAATAAAGCATTTTCAAGCATTTTAGATCGTTGAAATCGTTCAAATAGAAGCAATATTAATAAAAAAACGAATAATAAAAAATTCGTCGTTTTTATGCTTTGTTTTACGCGTTAAAACGGGTAAAGCTCAAAACGTGCTGTTTTGCTTTAAAATAAGCATTTTCAAGCATTTTAGATCGTTGAAATCGTTCAAATAGACGCAATAAAAAATAAAAAACGAATAAGCCAAGGAATTTTGTCGTTTTATGCTGTTTTACGCGTTATAACGCAGAATAAAACTCAAAACGTGCTGTTTTTGCTAAAATAAGCATTCAAGCATTTTAGATCGTTGAAATCGTTCAAATAGACGCAATAAAAATAAAAACGAATAATAAAATTTCGTCGTTTTTTTTTTTATGCTGTTTTTGCGGTAAAACACGGAATGAGAAAGCGCTCAAAACGATGCTGTTTTGCTTCAAATAAAACATTTTTCAAGCATTTTTAGATCGTTGAAATCGTTTAAAATAAGACGCAATATTAATAAAACGAATAATAAAATTTCGTCGTTTTTTTATGCTGTTTTACGCGTTAAAACGCAGATTAAAAAGCTCAAAACGTGCTGTTTTTGCTAAAATAAGCATTTTCAAGCATTTTAGATCGTTGGAAATCGTTCCGAATAGAACCAATAATGGCAAAAACGAATAATAAAAAAAATTCGTCGTTTTTTGTAGCAATGTACGCGTTAAAACGCAGATTAAAATCAAAACGTGCTGTTTTTGCTTTAAAATAAGCATTTTCAAGCATTTTAGATCGTTGAAATCGTTCAAATAGACGCAATATTAATAAAAACGAATAATAAAATTCGTCGTTTTATGCTGTTTACGCGCGTTAAAACGCAGATAAAAAGCTCAAAACGTGCTGTTTGCTAAAAATAAAACATTTTTCAAGCATTATAGATCGTTGAAATCGTTCAAATAGACGCAATAGTAATAAAAACGAATAATAAAAAATTCGTCGTTTTTATGCTGTTTTACGCGTTAAAACGCAGATTAAAGCTCAAACGTGCTGTTTTGCTAAAACCAGCATTTTCAAGCATTTTAGATCGTTGAAATCGTTCAAATAGAAGCAATATTAATAAAAAACGAATAATAAAAAGGCTGCGTCGTTTTATGCTGTTTTACGCGTTAAAACGCGGGAATAAAGCTCAAAAAACGTGCTGTTTTGCTAAAAATAAGCATTTTCAAGCATTTTTAGATCGTTGAAATCGTTCAAATAGAAGCAATATTAATACAAAACGAATAATAAAAAAATTCGTCGTTTTTTTATGCTGTTTTACACTTAAAACGCAGATTAAAACTCAAAAAACGTGCTGTTTTGCTAAAATAAGCATTTTTCAAGCATTTTAGATCGTTGAAATCGTTCAAATAGACGCAATAAAATAAAAAACGAATAATAAAAAATTTCGTCGTTTTTATGCTGTTTTACGCGTTAAACGCAGATTAAAACTCAAAACGTTAACTTGTTTTTGCTTTAAAATAAGCATTTTCAGCATTTTTAGATCGTTGAAATCGATTTCAAATAAGCAATATTAATAAAAACGAATAATAAAAAATTCGTGTTTTATGCTGTTTTTGCGCGTTAAAACGCAGATTAAAGCTCAAAACGTGCTGTTTTGCTTTCAAATAAACATTTTCAAGCATTTTAGATCGTTGAAATCGTTCAAATAGACGCAATAAAAATAAAAAACGAATAATAAAATTTCGTCGTTTTATGCTGTTTTACGCGTTAAAACGCAGATTAAAACTCAAAACGTGCTGTTTTGCTTTAAAATAAAAGCATTTTCAAGCATTTTAGATCGTTGAAATCGTTCAAAACAGACGCAATAAAAATAAAACGAATAATAAAAATTTCGTCACGTTTTATGCTGTTTTACGCGTTAAAACGCGAGATTAAAACTCAAAACGTGCTGTTTGCTTTAAAATAAAGCATTTTTCAAGCATTTTAGATCGTTGAAATCGTTTCAGAAATAGAAACGTATTATTAAAAAACGAATAATAAAAATTCGTCGTTTTTATGCTGTTTTACGCGTTAAAAACGCAGTTAAACTCAAAACGTGCTGCTTTGCTAAAATAAGCATTTTCCAGGATTTTACAGATCGTTGAAATCGTTCAAATAGACGCAATATTAATAAAACGAAGATAATAAAAAGTGCGTCGTTTTTTTACATGCTTTTGTTTTGCGCGTTAAAACGCGGATTAAAGCCAAAACGTGCTGTTTTGCTAAAATAAAGCATTTTTCAAGCATTTTAGATCATTGAAATCGTTCAAATAGAAGCAATATTAATAAAAACGAATAATAAAATTCGTCGTTTTATGCTGTTTTACGCGTTAAAACGCAGATTAAAAGCTCAAAACGATGCTGTTTTGCTAAAATAAAGCATTTTCAAGCATTTTTAGATCGTTGAAATCACGTTCAAATAGAAGCAATATTAATAAAAACGAATAATAAAAATTCGTCGTTTTATGCTGTTTTACGCGTTAAAACGCAGATTAAAGCTCAAAACGTGCTGTTTTGCTATAATAAGCATTTTCAAGCATTTTAGATCGTTGAAATCGTTCAAAATAGACGCAATATTAATAAAAGCGAATAATAAAATTTTCGTCGTTTTTATGCTGTTTTACGCGTTAAAACGCAAATTAAAGCTCAAAGCGTGCTGTTTGCTAAAATAAGCATTTTCAAGCATTTTTAGATCGGTGAAATCGTTCAAGTAGGCAATATTAATAAAAAACAGATAATAAAAAAATTCGTCGTTTTATGCTTTGTTTTACGCGGTAAAACGCAGAATAAAAGCTCAAAACGTGCTGTTTTGCTAAAATATAAGCATTTTTCAAGCATTTTAGATCGTTGAAATCGTTTCAAATAGACATAATATTAATAAAACGAATAATAAAAGAATTTCGTCGTTTTATGCTGTTTTACGCGTTAGAAACGCAGATTAAAGCTCAAAACGTGCTGTTTTGCTAAAATAAGCATTTTCAAGCATTTTTAGATCGTTGAAATCGTTCAAATAGAATAATATTAATAAAACGAATAATAAAAAAATTCGTCGTTTTTACATGCTGTCTTACGCGTTAAAACGCAGATTAAAACTCAAAACGTGCTGTTTTGCTTTAAAATAGCATTTTTCAAGCATTTTAAGATCGTTTGAAATCGTTCAAATAGACGCAATATTAGTAATAAAACGAATAATAAAAATTTCGTCGTTTTATGCTGTGATACGCGTTAAAACGCAGAATAAAGCTCAAACGTGCTGTTTTGCTAAAATAAGCATTTTCAAGCATTTTTTAGATCGTTGAAATCACGTTCAAATAGACGCAATATTAATAAAAACGAATAATAAAAATTTCGTCGTTTTGTACTGTTTTACGCGTTAAAGCGCAGATTAAAGCTCAAAACGTGCTGTTTTGCTAAAATAACATTTCAAGCATTTTAGATCGTTGAAATCGTTCAAATAGAGAAGCAATATTAGCCAGCGAATAATAAAAAATTTAGTGAACATGTATTTTTACGCGTTAAAATGCAGATTAAAGCTCAAAACGCTGTTTTGCTAAAATAAGCATTTTCAAGCATTTTTAAATCGTTGAAATCGTTCAAATAGACGCAATTTTTAATAAAAACGAATAATAAAAAATTTCGTCGTTTTAGTAACGCTTTACGCGTTAAAAACGCAGATTAAAACTCAAAACGTGCTGTTTGCTAAAAGTATTTCAAGCATTTTAGATCGTTGAAATCGTTCCAATAGAAGCAATATTCGCAAAAACGAATAATAAAAAATTCGTCGTTTTTATGCTGTTTTACATTAAAGCAGATTAAAACTCAAAACGTGCTGTTTTGCTAAAATAAGCATTTTCAAGCATTTTGGAGCCGTTGAAATCGTTCAAATAGACGCAATATTAATAAATAACGAATAATAAAAATTTCGTCGTTTTTACATGCTGTTTTACGCGTTAAAACGCAGGGAATAAAGCTCAAAACGTGCTGTTTTGCTAAAATAAGCATTTTCAAGCATTTTAGATCGTTGAAATGTTCAAATAGAAGCAATATTAATAAAAACGAATAATAAAAAATTCACGTCGTTTTTACATGCTGTTTTACGCGTTAAAACGCAGATTAAAGCTCAAAACGTGCTGTTTTGCTTTAAAATAAGCATTTTCAAGCATTTTAGATGCGTTGAAACCGATCAAATAGACGCAATAAAAATAAAAAACGAATAATAAAAATTTCGTCGTTTTTTATGCTGTTTTACGCGTTCTGGGTAAACAAAACGTGCTGTTTTGCTAAAATAAGCATTTTCAAGCATTTTAGATCTTTGAAATCGTTTAAATAAAGCAATATAATTAAAAACGAATAATAAAAAAATTCGTCATTTTATGCTGTTTTACGCGTTAAACGCGAATTAAAGCTCAAACGTGCTGTTTTGCTGAAATAAGCATTTTCAAGCATTTTTAGATCGTTGCGTCACGTTCAAATAGACGCAATATTAATAAAAACGGAATAATAAAAATTTCGTCGTTTTTTTTATGCTGTTTTACGCGTTAAAACGCAGATAAAAGCTCAAAACGTGCTGTTTTGCTGCAGAGCGTAAGCATTTCCAGAAGCATTTTAGATCGTTGAAATCGTTCAAATAGAAGCAATATTAATAAAAAACGAAAGATAATAAAAAATTCGTCGTTTTATGCACTTTGTTTTTGCGTTAAAACGCAGATTAACGCTCAAAACGCGCTTGTTTTGCTAAAATAAGCATTTTCAAGCATTTAGATCGTTGAAATCGTTCAAATAGACGCAATAAAAATAAAAAAACGGAATAATAAAAAATTTCATCGTTTTTATGATGCTGTTTACGCGTTTAAAACGCAGATTAAAACTCAAAACGTGCTGTTTTGTAAAATAAGCATTTTTCGCATTTTTAAATCAATTGAAATCACGTTCAAATAGACGCAATATTAATAAAAAAGAATAATAAAAAATTTCGTCGTTTTTATGCTGCTTTACGCGTTAAAACGCAGAATAAAGCTCAAAACGTGCTGTTTTGCTTTAAAATAAGCATTTTCAAGCATTTTTAGATCGTTGAAATCGTTCAAATAGAAGCAGCCAGTAATAAAAACGAATAATAAAAAAATTCGTCGTTTTTTATGCTGTTTTACTCATTAAACGCAGATTAAGCTCAAAACGTGCTGTTTTCCTAAAATAAGCATTTTCAAGCATTTAGATCGTTGAAATCGTTCAAATAGACGCAATATTATTGAAAAACGAATAATAAAGAAAGAATTTCGTCGTTTTATGCTGTTTTACGCGTTAAAAACGCTGATTAAAGCTCAAAACGTGCTGTTTTTGCTAAAATAAGCATTTTCAAGCATTTTAGATCGTTGAAATCGTTCAAATAGACGCAATATTAATAAAAAACGAATAATAAAGAATTTCGTCGTTTTTTTTATGCTGTTTGCACGCGCGTTAAAACGCAGAATAAAGAAGCACAAAACATTAACTGTTTTTGCTAAAACTTCAAGCATTTTAGATCGTTGAAATCGTTCAAAATAGAAGCAAAAATTAATAAAAACGAATAATAAAAATTCGTCGTTTTTTATGCTGTTTTACGCGTTAAAACGCAGATTAAAGCTCAAAACGTGCTGTTTTGCTTTAAAATAAGCATTTTCAAGCATTTTAGATCACGTTGAAATCGTTCAAATAGACGCAATAAAATAAAAACGAATAATAAAATTTCGTCGTTTTTATGCTCTTTTACTCATTAAAACACCGGAATTAAAGCTCAAAACGTGCTGTTTTTCTAAAATAAGCATTTTCAAGCATTTTAGATCGTTTTTGTTGAAATCGTTCAAATAGACGCAATATTAATAAAAAACGAATAATAAAAAGAATTTCGTCGTTTTTATGCTGTTTTACGCGTTAAAACGCTGATTAAAGCTCAAAAACGTACTGTTTTGCTTTAAAATAAGCATTTTCAGCACTTTTAGATCGTTGAAATCGTTCAAAATAGACGCAATATTAATAAAGAAGCGAATAATAAAAATTTCGTCGTTTTTTTATGCTGTTTTACGCGTTAAAACGCAAGAATAAAAACTCAAAAACGTGCTGTTTTGCTTTAAAATAAGCATTTTCAAGCATTTTAGATCGTTGAAATCGTTCAAATAGAAGCAATATTAATAAAAACGAATAATAAAAAATTCGTCGTTTTTATGCTGTTTACGCGTTAAAACGCAGATTAAAAGCTCAAAACGTGCTTTGTTTTGCTTTAAAATAAGCATTTTCAAGCATTTTAGATCGTTGAAATCACTCGTTCAAAATAGACGCAATAAAATAAAAACGAATAATAAAAATTTCGTCGTTTTTATGCTGTTTTACGCGTTAAACGCAGATTAAAGAAAGCTCAAAACGTGCTGTTTTTGCTAAAATAAGCATTTTCAAAAGCATTTTAAATCGTTGAAATCGTTCAAATAGACGCAATATTAATAAAAAACGAATAATAAAAATTCGTCGTTTTATGCTGTTTACGCATTAAAACGCAGATTAAGCTCAAAACGTGCTGTTTTTTGTAAAATAAAAGCATTTTCAAGCATTTTAGATCGTTGAAATCATTTCAAATAGACATAATATTAATAAAAACGAATAATAAAATTTCGTCGTTTTTATGCTGTTTTACGCGTTAAAACGCTGATTACTTAGCTCAAAACGTGCTGTTTTGCTAAAATAAGCATTTTCAAGCATTTTAGATCGTTGAAATCGTTCAAATAGACCGCAATATTAATAAAAACGAATAATAAAGAAATTTCGTCCGGTTTTATGCTGTTTACGCGTTAAAACGCAGAATAAAGCTCAAAACGTGCTGTTTTGCTAAAATAATAAGCATTTTCAAGCATTTTAGATCGTTGAAATCGTTCAAATAGACGCAATATTAATAAAAACGAATAATAAAAATTCGTCGTTTTTATGCTGTTTTACACGTTAAGACGCGGATTAAAACGACTCAAAAACGTGCTGTTTTGCTAAAATAAGCATTTTAAAGCATTTTTAAGATCGTTGAAATCGTTCAAATAGAAGCAATATTAATAAAAACAAATAATAAAAAATTCGTCGTTTTTTATGCTGTTTTACGCGTTAAAACGCAGATTAAAACAAAACGTGCTGTTTGCTGAAATAAGCATTTCCAGCATTTTAGATCGTTGAAATCGTTCAAATAGACGCAATATTAATAAAAACGAATAATAAAATTTCGTCGTTTTTATGCTGTTTTACGCGTTAAAACGCAGAATAAACCAAAACGTGCTGTTTTCAGCACAAAATAAGCATTTTTCAAGCATTTTTAGATCGTTGAAATCGTTCAAAATAGAGCAATATTAATAAAAACGAATAATAAAAAACTCGTCGTTTTTTATGCTGTTTTACGCGTTAAAACGCGAATTAAAAGCTCAAAACGTACGGATTTTGCAAAATAGCATTTTCAAGCATTTTAGATCGTTGAAATCGTTCAAATAGACGCAATATTAATAAAAACGAATAATAAAAAAATTCGTCGTTTTTATGCTGTTTTTACGCGTTAAACGCGGGTAAAACTCAAAACGTGCTGTTTGCTAAAATAAGCATTTTCAAGCATTTTAGATGTTGTCGTTCAAATAGAAGCAATATTAATAAAAACCAATATTAATAAAAAAAGAATAATAAAAATTCGTCGTTTTTTTTGCGTTTTGCGTTAAAACGCAGATTAAAACTCAAAACGCTGTTTTGCTAAAATAAGCATTTTAACTTTTGTCGTAAATCGTTCAAATAGACGCAATAATAAAAAAAAAATAATAAAAAAATTTTGTCGTTTTATGCTGTTTTCGCGTTAAAAAAGGAAAAACCAAAAAGTGCTGTTTTGCTAAAAAAGCATTTTCAAAATTTTGATCGTTGAAATCGTTCAAATAGACGCAATAAAAATAAAAACGAATAAAAAAAAAATTTTGTCGTTTTTTTTGCTGTTTTCCCTTAAAACGCGAAAAAATTTAAACGTGCTGTTTTGCAAAAAAACATTTTCAAACATTTTGATCGTTGAAACGTTCAAATAAAGCAAAAATGAAAAAAGAATAAAAAAATTCGTCGTTTTTTTTGCTGTTTTACGCGTTAAAACCCCATTAAAGCTCAAAACGTGCTGTTTTTTTCTAAAATAAAAAAAATTTTCAAGCATTTTAGATCGTTGAAATCGTTCAAATAGACGCAATATTTAAAAAAAACGAATAATAAAAATTCGTCGTTTTATGTGTTTTACGCGTTAAAACGCAGATTAAACTCAAAAATGCTGTTTTGCTAAAATAAGATTTTCAAGCATTTTAATCAAAACGTTCAAATAGGCAATATTAATAAAAACAAAAAAAAAAAATTCGTCGTTTTTTTGCGTTTTACGCGTTAAAAAGCAATTGCTCAAAACGTGCTGTTTTGCTAAAAAAACATTTTCAAGCATTTTAGATCGTTGGGGAAAACATTCAAATAGAAGCAATATTAATAAAAAAAAGAATAATAAAAAATTCGTCGTTTTTTTTGCTGTTTTACGCGTTAAAACGCAGATTAAAAACTCAAAAAAGTGCTGTT
>NW_027047296.1:0-10000 GCF_025399875.1 Dalotia coriaria
GACAGATTTTTATTGTTCGTTTTTTTATTAATATTGCTTCTGTTGCAAACGATTTCAACGATCTAAAATGCTTGAAATGCTTATTTTAGCAAAACAGCACGTTTTGAGCTTTAATCTGCGTTTTAACCCGTAAAACAGCATAAAAACGACGAAGGTACATTATTCGTTTTTATTTTGTGCGTCTATTTGAACGATTTCCAACGATCTAAAATGCTTGAAAATACTTATTTAGCAAAACAGCACGTTTTGAGCTTTAATCTGCGTTTTAACGCGTAAAAACAGCATAAAACGACGAATTTTTATTATTCGTTTTTTATTAATATTGCTTCTATTTGAACGATTTCAGCTTGATCAAAAAATGTGAAAATGCTTATTTTAGCAAAACAGCATGTTTTGAGCTTTAATCTGCGCTTTAACGCGTAAAAACAGCATAAAAACGACAGAGAATTTTTATTATTCGTTTTTATTAATGTGCGTCTATTTGAACGATTTCAATGATCTAAAATGCTTGAAAATACTTATTTAGCAAAAACAGCACGTTTTGGAGCTTCATTCTGCGTTTAACGCGTAAAACAGCATAAAAACGACGAAATTTTTATTATTCATTTTATTTTTATTGCGTCTATTTGAACGATTTCAACGATCTAAAATGCTTGAAAATGCTTATTTTAATAAAGCAGCACGTTTGAGCTTTATTCTGCGTTTTAACGCGTAAAACAGCATAAAACGACGAAATTTTATTATTCGTTTTTATTAATATTTGCTTCTATTTAAACAATTTCAACGATCTAAAATGCTTGAAAATGCTTATTTTAGCAGCAAAACGGCACGTTTTTGAGCTTTAATCTGCGTTTTAACGCGTAAAGGCAACATAAAACGACGAATTTGCACATTATTCGTTTTTATTAATATTGAAAAGCTATTTTGTGAACGATTTCAACGATCTAAAATGCTTGAAAATGCTTATTTTAACCGCAGCACGTTGGAGCTTTATTCTGCGTTTTAACGTAAACAGCATAAAAACGACGAATTTTTGTTATTCGTTTTTATTAATGGCCTTCTATTTGAACAGTTTCAACGATCTAAAATGCTTGAAAATGCTTATTTTAGCAAAACAGCACACGTTTTGAGCGTTAATCGCCGTTTTAACGCGTAAAACAGCATAAAACGACGGGGTACAATATTCGTTTTTATTAATATTGCTATTTGAACGATTTCAACGTCTAAAATGCTTGAAAATGCTTATTTATAGCAAAACGGCACGTTTTTGAGCTTTTATTCTGCGTTTTTAACGCGTAAAACAGCATAAAACATTGAATTTTTATTATTCGTTTTTATTAATATTTGCTTCTATTTGAACGATTTCAGCGATCTAAAATGCTTGAAAATGCTTATTTTAGCAAAACAGCACGTTTTGCAGGCTTTTAATCGCCGCGTTTTAACGCGTAAAACAGCATAAAACGACGAATTTTTACATTATTCGTTTTTTTTATTAATGTGCTTCTATTTGAACGATTTCTACGATCACAAAATGCTTGAAAATGCTTATTTTAGCAAAACAGCACGTTTTGAGCTTTATTCTGCGTTTTAACGCGTAAAACAGCATAAAACGACAGAGATTTTTATTATTCGTTTTTTTTATTAATATTGCTTCTGTTGAACGATTTCAACGTCTAAAATGCTTGAAAATACTTGGTACAGCAAAACAGCGCGTTTGAGCTTTAATCTGCGTTTTAACGCGTAAAAGCAGCATAAAAACGACGAATTTTTTTTCATTATTCGTTTTTTATTAATATTTAAAATCTGTTGAACAGTTTCAACGATCTAAAATGCTTGAAAATGCTTATTTTTAGCAAAACAGCACGTTTTTGAGCTTTAATCTGCGTTTTTAACGCGTAAAACAGCATAAAAACGACGAATTTTTTATTATTCGTTTTTTGATAATATTTAATATTTGAACGATTTCAACGATCTAAAATGCTTGAAAATACTTATTTTAGCAAAGCAGCACGTTTTGAGCTTTATTCTTAACGTTTTAACGCGTAAAACAGCATAAAACGACGAGGTACTATTATTCGTTTTTTATTAATATGGTAGCTTCTATTTAAACAATTTCAACGATCTAAAATGCTTGAAAATGCTTATTTTAGCAAAACAGCGTTTTGAGCTTTTAATCTGCGTTTTAGTAAAACGGCATAAAACGACGGGTACATATTCGTTTTTTTTTATTAATATTGCTTCTATTTGAACGATTTCAACGATCTAAATGGCAGAAAATGCTTATTTTAGCAAAACAGCACGTTTGAGCTTTGTCTGCGTTTTAACGCGTAAAACAGCATAAAACGACGAATTTTTTTATTATTCGTTTTTTTTATTAATATTGCGTCTATTTGAACGATTTTCAACGATCTAAAATGCTTGAAAATGCTTATTTAGCAAACAACACGTTTTGGAAAACGTCTGCGTTTTAACGCGTAAAACAGCATAAAGAACGACGAATTTTTGATTTATTCGTTTTTTATTAATATTGCTTCTATTTGAACAGTTCAGCTTGATCTAAAATGCCCAGAAATGCTTATTTTAGCAAAACAGCACGTTTTGAGCTTTATTCTGCCGCGTTTTAACGCGTAAAACAGCATATAAAACGACAGAAATTTTATTATTCGTTTTATTAATGTGCACGTCTATTGAGCGATTTCAACGATCTAAAATGCTTGAAATGCTTATTTTAGCAAAACAGCACGTTTTGAGCTTCAATCTGCGTTTTAACGCGTAAAACAACATAAAACGACGAAATTTTATTATTCGTTTTATTTTTATTACGTCTATTTGAACGATTTCAACGATCTAAAATGCTTGAAAATGCTTATTTTAGCAAAACAGCACGTTTGAGCGTTAATCTGCGTTTTAACGCGTAAAACAGCATAAAACGACGAATTTTATTATTCGTTTTTTAGTAATATTGAACTCTATTTGAACGATTTCAACGATCTAAAATGCTTGAAAATGCTTATTTTAGCAAAACAGCTACGTTTTGAGCTTTATTCTGCGTTTTAACGCGTAAAACAACATAAAACGACGGGTACATTATTCGTTTTTATTAATATTGCTTCTATTTGAACGATTTCAACGATCTAAAAATGCTTGAGAAAATGCTTATTTTAGCAAAACAGCACGTTTGAGCAATCTGCGTTTTAACGCGTAAAACAGCATAAAAACGACGAATTTTTATTATTCGTTTTTATTAATATTGCTTCTATTTGAACGATATCAACGATCTAAAATGCTTAATGCTTATTTTAGCAAAACAGCACGTTTTGAGCTTTTGTTCTGCGTTTTAACGCGTAAAACAGCATAAAAGTGACGAAATTTTATTATTCGTTTTTTAATAATATTGCTTCTATTAGAACGATTTCAACGATCAAATGCTTGAAAATGCTTATTTGCAGCAAAACAGCACGTTTGAGCTTTAATCTGGGTTTAACGCGTAAAACAGCATAAAACGACGAATTTTTTTATTGGCGTTTTTTTATTAATATTGCTTCTATTTGAACGATTTCAACGATCAAAATGCTTGAAAATACTTATTTTAGCAAAACAGCACGTTTTGAGCTTTTAATCTGCGTTTTAATGCGTAAAACAGCATACAAAAGCAAGACGAAATTTTTATTATTCGTTTTTTATTTTTATTGCGTCTGTTGAACGATTTCAACGATCTAAATGCTTGAAAATGCTTATTTTTAGCAAAACAGCGCACGTTTTTGAGCGTTAATCTGCGTTTTGCTTGCGTAAAACAACATAAAACGACGAATTTTTTATTATTCGTTTTATTAATATTGCGTCTATTTAAACGATTTTCAACGATCTAAAATGGCGAAAATGAGATTATTTTAGCAAAACAGCGTTTTTGAGCTTTAATCTGCGTTTTAACGCGTAAAACGGCATAAAACGACAAATTTTTATTATTCGTTTTTTTTTTATTAATATTGCGCACGTCTATTTGAACGATTTCAACGATTTAAAATGCTTGAAAATGCTTATTTTAGCAAAACAGCGTTTTGAGCTTTAATCTGCGTTTAACGCGTAAAACAGCATAAAACGACGAAATTTTTTATTATTCGTTTTATTTTTATTGCGTCTCTATTTGAACGTTTTCCAGCTTGATCACAAAAATGCTTGAAAATGCTTATTTTAGCAAAGAGCACGTTTTGAGCGTTAATCTGCGTTTTAACGCGTAAACAGCATAAAACGACGGTACGTTTTTTATTAATATTATTAGCTTCTATTTGAACGATTTCAACGATCTAAATGGCACGAAAATGCTTATTTTAGCAAAACCGGCGTTTGTAGGCTTTATTCTGCGTTTTTAACGCGTAAAACGGCATAAAAACGACAATTTTTTTTTATTATTCGTTTTTATTAATATTTGCTTCTATTTGATCGATTTCCAGCGATCTAAAATGCTTGAAAATGCTTATTTTAGCAAAACGGCACGTTTTGAGCTTTCATTACTTACGTTTTAACGCGTAAAACAGCATAAAACGACGAAATTTTTATTATTCGTTTTTTATTAATATTGCTTCTATTTGAACAGTTTCAACGATCTAAAATGCTTGAAAATGCTTATTTTAGCAAAACAGCACGTTTGAGCTTTATTCTGCGTTTAACGCGTAAAACAGCATAAAAACGACGAATTTTTATTATTCGTTTTTTATTATGTGAAAGCTTCTATTTGAACGATTTCCAGCGATCTAAATGCTTGAAAATGCTTATTTAGCAAAACAGCTTACGTTTTGAGCTTTTAATCTGCGTTTTAACGCGTAAAACAGCATAAAACGACAATTTTTGAGTTATTTGTTTTGTTAATATTGCTTCTGTTTGAACGATTCCAGCGATCTAAATGCTTGAAAATGCTTATTTTAGCAAAACAGCTACGTTTGAGCTTTATTCTGGATTTTAACGCGTAAAACAGCATAAACGACGAAATTTTTATTATTCGTTTTTTTTATTAATATTGCGTCTATTTGAGCGATTTCAACGTCTAAAATGCTTGAAAATGCTTATTTTAGCAAAACAGCAAGTTTTGAGCTTTTAATCTGCGTTTTTAACGCGTAAACAACATAAAAATGACGAATTTTTGTTATTCCGTTTTTATTAATATTGCTTCTATTTAAACGATTTCAACGATCTAAAATGCTTGAAAATGCTTATTTTAATAAAACAGCACGTTTTGAGCTTTTTTATCTGCGTTTTAACGCGTAAAACAGCATAAAACGACGGGAATTTTTATTATTCGTTTTTTATTAATATTGCTTCTATTTGAACGATTTCAACGATCTAAAATGCTTGAAAAATGCCCATTTTAGCAAAACAGCACGTTTTGAGCTTTAATCTGCGTTTAACTTGCGTAAACAGCATAAAACGACAGAAAATTTTTATTATTCCTTTTTTATTTTTGTGCATCTATTTGAACGATTTCAACTTGATCTAAAATGCTTGAAAATGCTTATTTTAGCAAAAACAGCACGTTTGAGCTTTAATCTGCGTTTTAACGCGTAAAACATCATAAAAACGACAGATTTTTTATTATTCGTTTTTTATTAATATTAGCTTCTATTTGAACGATTTCAACGATCTAAAATGCTTGAAAATGCTTATTTTAGCAAAACAGCACGTTTGAGCTTTAATCTGCGTTTTAACGCGTAAAACAGCATAAAGCGACGAATTTTTTATTATTCGTTTTTTATTAATGTGCGTCTATTTGAACGATTTCAACGTCTAAAATGCTTGGAAATGCTTATTTTAGCAAAACAACACGTTTTGAGCTTTAATCTGCGTTTTAGCGCGAGCAACATAAAACGACGAATTTTTGATTATTCGTTTTTTATTAATAGCTTCTATTTGATCGATTTCAACGATCTAAAATGCTTAAAAAATGCTTATTTTATAAAACAGCACGTTTTGAGCTTTATTCTGCACGTTTTAACGCGTAAAACATATAAAGCGAAACGTAATTTTTATTATTCGTTTTTATTAATATTTGCGTCTATTTGGAAAAGCATTTCAACGATCTAAAATGCTTGAAAATGCTTATTTTAGCAAAACAGCACGTTTGAGCTTTAATCTGCGTTTTAACGCGTAAAACAGCATAAAAACGACGAAATTTTATTATTCGTTTTTATTTTTATTGCACGTCTATTTGAACGATTTCAACGATGATCTAAATGCTTGAAAATGCTTATTTTAGCAAA
This sequence comes from Dalotia coriaria, assembly GCF_025399875.1. Classification (NCBI taxonomy): domain Eukaryota; kingdom Metazoa; phylum Arthropoda; class Insecta; order Coleoptera; family Staphylinidae; genus Dalotia; species Dalotia coriaria. Next base: position 6,252 of record NW_027047296.1, read on the forward strand.
ACAGCACGTTTTGGTACGTTAATCTGCGTTTTAACGTAAAACAGCATAAAACGACAAAATTTTTATTATTCGTTTTATTAATATTGCTTCTATTTGAACGATTTCAACGATCTAAAATGCTTGAAATGCTTATTTAGCAAAACAGCACGTTTGAGCTTTATTCTGCGTTTAACGCAAAACAGCATAAAACGACGAATTTTTATTATTCGTTTTTATTAATATTGCTTCTATTTGAACGATTTCAACTTGATCTAAAATGCTTGAAAATGCTTATTTTAGCAAACAGCACGTTTTGAGCTTTAATCTGCGTTTTTAACGCGTAAAACAGCATAAAACGACGAATTTTTATTATTCGTTTTTTGTAATATTAACTTCTATTTGAACAGTTTCTACGATCTAAAATGCTTGAAAATGCTTATTTTAGCAAAACAGCACGTTTGAGCTTTATTCTGCGTTTTAACGCGTAAAACAGCTTATAAAGAAAACGACAGGAATTTTTATTATTCGTTTTATTAATAATAGCTTCTATTTGAACGATTTCAACGATCTAAAATGCTTGAAAATGCTTGTTTAGCAAAACAGCACGTTTTGAGCTTTAATCTGCGTTTTTAACGCGTAAAACAGCAAAACGACGAATTTTTTATTATTCGTTTTTATTAATGTGCGCATCTATTTGAACGATTTCCAACTTGATCTAAATGCTTGAAAATGCTTATTTTAGCAAAACAACACGTTTGAGCTTTAATCTGCACGTTTTAACGCGTAAAACAGCATAAAACGACAGGAATTTTTTATTATTCGTTTTTATTAATAATATTGCTTCTATTTGAACGATTTCAACGATCTAAAATGCTTGAAAATGCTTATTTTGGCAAAAACAGCACGTTTTGAGCTTTAATCTGCACGTTTTAACGCGTAAAACAACATAAAACGACGAATTTTTTATTATTCGTTTTTATTAATATTACGTCTATTTGAACGATTTCAACGATCTAAAATGCTTGAAAATGCTTATTTTAGCAAAACAACACGTTTTGAGCTTTAATCGTTTTAACGCGTAAAACAGCATAAAAACGACGGGTACGTTATTCGTTTTTTATTAATATTGCTTCTATTTGAACGATTTCAACGATCTAAAATGGCAAAGAAAATACTTATTTTAACAAAACAGCACGTTTTTGAGAGCTTTATTCTGCGTTTTAACGCGTAAAACAGCATAAAACGACGAAATTTTATTATTCGTTTTTTAGTAATATTGCGTCTGGCAGGCGATTTCAACGATCTAAAATGCCCAGAAAATGCTTATTTTAGCAAACAGCACGTTTTGAGCTTCAATCTGCGTTTTAACGCGTAAAACAGCATAAAACGACAGAAATTTTTATTATTCGTTTTTTTATTTTTTGTACGTCTATTTGAACGATTTCAACGATCTAAAAATGCTTGAAAATGCTTATTTTAGCAAAACAGCACGTTTGAGCGTTAATCTGCGTTTTAACGCGTAAAACAGCATAAAACGACGAATTTTTTTATTATTCGTTTTTATTAATATTGCTTCTATTTGAACGATTTCAACGATCTAAAATGCTTGAAATGCTTATTTTTAGCATGAAACAGCACGTTTTGAGCTTTATTCTGCGTTTTAACGCGTAAAACGCTTATAAAACGACAGATTTTTTATTATTCGTTTTTATTAATATTGTTTCTATTTGAACGATTTCAACGATCTAAAATAGCGAAAATGCTTATTTTAGCAAAACAGCACGTTTTTGAGCTTTTAATCTGCGTTTTTAACGCGTAAACAGCATAAAAACGACGAATTTTTTTTATTATTCGTTTTTATTAATGTGCTTCTATTTGAACGATATCAACGATCTAAAATGGCGAAAATGCTTATTTTTTAGCAAAACAGCACGTTTTGAGCTTTATTCTGCGTTTTAACGCGTAAAACAGCATAAAACGACAGAATTTTTATTATTCGTTTTTAATAATGTGTGCTTCTATTAGAACGGTTCCAACGATCTAAAATGCTTGAAAGAAAATGCTTATTTTAGCAAAACAGCACGTTGCAGGCTTTTAATCTGCGTTTAACGCGTAAAACAACATAAACGACGAATTTTTATTATTCGTTTTTATTAATATTGCTTCTATTTGAACGATTTCAGCGATCAAAATGCTTGAAAATGCTTATTTTTAGCAAAACAGCACGTTTTGAGGCTTTTGTTCTGCGTTTAACGCGTAAACAGCATAAAAACGACGAATTTTTATTATTCGTTTTTATTAATATTGCTTCTATTTGAACAGTTTTCAACGATCTAAAATGCTTGAAAATACTTATTTTAGCAAAACAGCACGTTTTGAGCTTTTAATCTGCGTTTTAACGCGTAAAACAGCATAAAACGACGAATTTTTATTATTCGTTTTTTATTAATATTGCACGTCTATTTGAACGATTTCAACGATCTAAAATGCTTGAAAATGCTTATTTTAGCAAAACAACACGTTTTCAGCTTTTAATCTGCGTTTAACGCGTAAAACAGCATAAAAACGACGAATTTTTGATTATTCGTTTTTATTGTATTGCTTCTATTTGAACGATTTCAACGATCTAAAATGCCCAGAAAATGCTTATTTTAGCAAAACAGCACGTTTGAGCTTTTATTCTGCGTTTTAACGCGTAAAACAGCATAAAACGACGAAATTTTTTATTATTCGTTTTTTATTAATATTGCGTCTATTTGAGCGATTTCAACGATCTAAAATGCTTTGAAAATGCTTATTTTAGCGGCGTTTTGTTTAATCTGTGTTTTAACGCGCAAAACAGCATAAAAATGACGAATTTTTGGTATTCGTTTTTTATTATGTGCTTCTATTTAAACGATTTCAACGATCTAAAATGCTTGAAAATGCTTATTTTAGCAAACAGCACGTTTTGAGCTTTTAATCTGCGTTTTAACGCGTAAAACAGCATAAAAACGACGAAATTGGTATTATTCGTTTTATTAATATTGCTTCTATTTGAACGATTTCAACGATCTAAAATGCTTGAAAATGCTTATTTTAGCAAAACTGGCACGTTATGAGCTTTAATGCGTTTAACGCGCAAAACAACATAAAAACGACGAATTTTTTATTATTTGTTTTTTATTAATATTGCTTCTATTTTGAACGATTTCAACGTCTGAAATGCTTGAAAATACTTAACAGCAAAACAGCGTTTTTGAGCTTTTAATCTGCGTTTTAACGCGTAAAACAGCATAAAACGAAATTTTTATTATTCGTTTTTTTATTAATAATGCGTCTATTTGAACGATTTCAACGATCTAAATGGCAGAAAATGCTTATTTTAGCAAAACAGCACGTTTGGGCTTTAATCTGCGTTTTAATGCGTAAAACAGCATAAAACGACGAGAATTTTATTATTCAGGTTTTTTATTTTTGTGCGTCTATTTGAACGATTTCAACGATCTAAAATGCTTGAAAATGCTTATTTTAGCAAAACAGCACGTTTTGAGCGTTAATCTGCGTTTTAACGCGTAAAACAACATAAAACGACGAATTTTTATTATTTTCGTTTTTATTAATATTGCGTCTATTTAAACGATTTCAACGATCTAAAATGCTTTGAAAATGATTATTTTAGCAAAACAGCGTTTGAGCGCAATCTGCGTTTTTAACGCGTAAAACGCTTATAAAACGACAAAATTTTATTATTCGTTTTTTATTAATATTGCGTCTATTTGAACGATTTC
>NW_027047297.1:0-15875 GCF_025399875.1 Dalotia coriaria
TCTGTTTTTTTCAAAATAAAACATTTTTCCCATTTTGAAACGTTGAAATCGTTCAAATAGAAACTTTTTAATAAAAACGGGAAAAATAAAAATTCGTCGTTTTTTTTTTGCTGTTTTGCGTTAAAACGCAGATTAAAACTCAAAACGTGCTGTTTTTTTAAAAAATAAGCATTTTCAAAACATTTTTGGGGCGCAAATCGGGTTTAAATAGACGCAATAAAATAAAAAAAGGGGAAAAAAAAAATTTCGTCGTTTTTTTGCTGTTTTCCGTTAAAACCCGAATAAAACTCAAAACGTCTGTTTTTTCTAAAAAAAAGCATTTTCAAAAACATTTTAGATCGTTGAAATCCCTTCAAATAGACCCAAAATTAATAAAAAAAATAATAAAAAAATTTTGTCGTTTTTTTGCTGTTTTTCGAGTTAAAACGCAGATTAAAAACTCAAAAAGGCTGTTTTTTTAAAATTAAAACATTTTCAAACATTTTAGATTTGTTTTAAACCGTTTTAAATAGACGCAATAAAAATAAAAAAAGAAAATAAAAAATTTCGTCGTTTTTATGCTATTTTCGCGTTAAAACGCAGAATAAAGCTCAAAAGGGGCTGTTTTTTTCCAAAATGGGATTTTTTAAATTTTTTTATCGTTAAATCCCCTTCAAAAGGCAATATTAATAAAAAAAAATAATAAAAAAATTTCCCTCGTTTTAAAGCTTTTTAACCCCGTTAAAAAGCAGTTAAAACTCAAAAAGTTGCTGTTTTTGCTTTTAAAAAAGCATTTTTTAAGCATTTTTTGATCGTTGAAATCGTTCAAATAGACCAAAATTAATAAAAACGAATAATAAAAATTTTCGTTTTTTTGCTGTTTTACGCGTTAAAACGCTGATTAAAAACTCAAAACGGGGCTGTTTTGCAAAATAAATTTTTAAAAAACATTTTTAGATCGTTGAAATCGTTCAAATAGACGCAATATTTAAAAAAAACAAAATAAAAATTCCGTTTTTATGCTGTTTTTCGCGTTAAAAAGCAGATTAAAGCTCAAAACGTCTTTTTGCTTTTTAAAAAGCCATTTTTCAAGCATTTTAGATCGTTGAAATCGTTCAAAAAAGAAGCAATATTAATAAAAACGGGAAAAATAAAAATTTCGTCGTTTTTATGCCGTTTTACGCGTTAAAACGCAGATTAAAACTCAAAACGTGCTGTTTTGTAAAAGGGAAAACATTTTAAAATCGTTGGTTCCCAAAAAGAAACAATATTAATAAAAACGAATAATAAAAAAATTTGTCTTTTTTTATGCTGTTTTTCGCGTTAAAACGCAGATTAAAAAATTTAAAACGTGCTGTTTTGCTAAAAATAAAACATTTTCAAGCATTTTAGATCGTTTTAAATCGTTCAAATAGAAGCAATATTAAAAAAAAAGAATTAAAAAAATTTTGTTTTTAAGCCTTTTAGGAAAAAAGTTGAAAAATTCGTTTTTTAAAAAAAAGAAACAAAATTAAATTTTAAAAAAAAAAACGAATAATAAAAAAATTTGTCTTTTTTTTGCTGTTTTACGCGTTAAAAAGCAGATTAAAGCTCAAAACGTGCTGTTTTGCTTTAAAATAAGCATTTCAAGCATTTTAGATCGTTGAAATCGTTCAAATAGAATCAATAATGTAAAACGAATAATAAAAATTCGTCGTTTTTTATGCTGTTTTGCAGTTAAAACGCAGATTAAAAGCTCAAAATATTGCTGTTTTGTTAAAATAAAGCATTTTCAAACTTATTTTAGATGTTGAAATCGTTCAAATAAAACAATATTAATAAAAACAGATAATAAAAAATTCGCCGTTTTTATGCTGTTTGCGATTAAAACGCAGATTAAATCAAAACGTGCTGTTTTGCTAAAATAAGCATTTTCAAACATTTTAGATCGTTGGGAAATCACGTTCAAATAGACGCAATAATAAAAACGAATAATAAAATTTCATTACGTTTTATGCTGCTTTTACGCGACGCAGATTAAAACTCAAAACGTGCTGTTTTGCTAAAAGCTAAAGCGACACACAAGCATTTTAGATCGTTGAAATCACGTTCAAATAGAAGCAATAGTAGCTAAAAACGAATAATAAAAAAATTCGTCGTTTTTATGCTGTTTTACGCGATAAAACGCAGATTAAAAGCTCAAAACGTGGTGTTTTGCTAAAATAAGCATTTCAGAAACACATTTTAAATCGTTGAAATCCACCGTTCAAATAAGACAATAAAAATAAAAAACGAATAATAAAATTTCTTCGTTTTATGCTGTTTTACAAGTTAAAACGCAGAATAAAGCTCAAAACGTGCTGTTTTACAAATCCAGCATTTTCCGGCATTTTAGATCGTTGAAATCGTTTCAAATAGACGCAATGTGGCAAAACGAATGGCAAAATTCGTCGTTTTTGTGCTGTTTTACGCCGTTAAAACGCAGATGAAAGCTCAAAACGTGCTGTTTTGCTAAAATAAGCATTTTCAAACATTTTGAATCACGATTTGAAGGAAATCGTTCAAATAGAATCAATAATGTAAAAAACGAATAATAAAAAAGATTCGTCGTTTATGCTGTTTTACGAGTTAAAACGCAGATTAAAAGCTCAAAATGTGCTGTTTTTGTTAAAATAAGCATTTTTCAAACATTTTAGATCGTTGAAATCGTTTAGAGAAATAGGAAACAATATTAATAAAAACGAATAATAAAAAATTCGCCGTTTTTATGCTGTTTTCTGCCAAAACGCAGATTAAAACTCAAAACGTGCTGTTTTTGCTAAAATAAAAGCATTTTCAAAAGCATTTTAGATCGTTGAAATCACGTTCAAATAGACGCAATATTAATAAAAACGAATAATAAAATTTCGTCGTTTTTTATGCTGTTTTACGCGTTAAAACGCAGATTAAACTCAAACGTGCTGTTTTGCTAAAATAATAAGCATTTTCAAGCATTTTAGATCGTTGAAATCGTTCCCAAAAAGAAGCAAATTTTAAAAAAAAAAAAAAAAATTTTTTTTTTTTTTTTTTAAAAAAAAAAAAAAAGGGGGGGTTTTTAAAAAAACCCCCTTTTTTTTTTTCCCAAAAAAAAAAAAAAAAAAAAAAAAATTTTTTTTTTTTTTTCCCAAAAAAAAAAAAAAACCCAAAAGGGGTTTTTTTTAAAAAAATTTTAAAAAACCCCTTGGGGTTTTTTTTTAAAAAAAAAAAAAAAAAAAATTTTTTTTAAAAATTTTTTTGGGTTTTCCCCAAAAAAGTTAAAACCTTTTTGCTTTTTAAAAAAAAACCCCCCAAAAATTTTTTCCCAAAAAAAATTTTAAAAAAATTTTTTTTTTTTCCTTTTTTTTTTAAAAAATTTTGGTTTTAAAAAAAAATTTTTAAAAAATTTTTTTTGGGCGGCCAAAAACCAATTTAAAAAAAAAAAAATTTTTTTTTTTTTTGGTTTTTTTAAAAAAAAAAAAAAAAATTTTTAAAAAAAAAAAAATTTTTTTATTTTTTGGAAAAAAAAAATTTAAAAAAAAAAAAAAAAATTTTTTTTTTTTTTCCCCGTTAAAAAAAAAAAATTTTTTTAAAAAAAAATTTTTTTTTTTTGGGAAACGGAAAAAAAAAAATTTTTTTTTAAAAAAAAAAAAAGGTTTTTTTTTTTTTTTTAAAAAAAAAATTTTTTAAAAAGGGTTTTTTTTTCTTTTCCTTTTTTGAAAAAACCAAAAAAAAAGGGTTTTTAAAAAAAAAAAAATTTTTTTTTTTCTTTTTCGGAAAAAAGGGGAAAAAAAAAAAAAAAAAAATTTTTTTTTTCCCCTTTTTGGTTTTGGGGAAAAAAAAATTTTTTAAAAAAAAAAATTTTGGTTTTTTTGGTTTAAACCCTTAAAAAAAAAACCAAAAAAAAAAATTTTTTTTTTTTTTTTTTAAAAAAATTTCCAAAAAGGGGTTTTTTAAAAAAAAATTTTTTTTTTTTTTTTTTCCAAAAAAAAATTTAAAAAAAAAAATTTTTTTTTTTAAATTTTTTTTTGCTTTTAAAACCAAAAATTTAAAAAATTTTTTTTTTTAAAAAAAAAAATTTTTTTTTTTTAAGGTTTAAACCCTTTTAAAAAAAAAAAAAAAAAAAAAATTTTAAAAAAAACCTTTTTTTTTGGTTTTTTTTAAAAATTAAAAAAAATTTTTTGGGAAAAAAAAAATTTTGGTTTTTTTTTTTTTTTCCAAAAAAGCAAAAAAAAAAAAAAAATTTTTTTTTTTTTTTTTTAAAAAAAAAAAAAAATAAAAAAAATTTTTTAAAAAAAAAAATTTTGGTTTTTTGGGGAAACCCTTAAAAGGAATTTTTCCCAAAAAAGGTTTTTAAAAAACCCCTTTTTTTTAAAATTTTTTTTTAAAACCCGAAATTTAAAAATTTTTTAAAAAAAAAAATTTTTTTTTTTCTTTTAAAGGGAAAAAAATTAAAAAAAAAATTTTTTTTTTTTTTTAAAATAAGCAATTTTTTAAACATTTTTGAAAATTTTTAAATCGTTCCCAAAAAAAGCAATATTAATAAAAAAGAATAAATAAAAATTCGTCGTTTTTTATGCTGCGTTAAAACGCAGATTCTCAAAACGTGCTGTTTTGCTAAAATAAACTTTTTGGGATTTTTTGATCGTTGGGGAAATGTTTCCCAAAAAGGCGCAATATTAATAAAAACGAATAATAAAAATTTCGTCGTTTTTTTGCTGTTTTTTCGCGTTAAAAAGCAGATTAAAACTTTTAAAACGTGCTGTTTTTCTAAAATAAGCTTTTCAAACATTTTAGATCGTTGAAATCCCTTCAAATAGAAGCAATATTAATAAAAAAAAGAATAATAAAAAAATTTGTCGTTTTTTTTGCGAAAACCCCGTTAAAAAGCAGATTAAAGCTCAAAAAGTGCCGGGCCAAAAAAAAACATTTTAAAACATTTTTAATCTTGAAACCGTTCAAAATGGGGGGGAATAAATATAAAAAAGAATAATAAAAAATTTTGTGTTTTTGCTATTTTACGCGTTAAAAAAGCGGGGAAAAAAGCTCAAAACGTGCTTTTTTTTGCCAAAAAAAAAGCATTTTCAAGCATTTTTTGATCGTTGAAAAAACCCTTCAAAAAGAAGCAATATTAAAAAAACGAATAGCCCAAAAACGTCCCTTTTTAAAGCTGTTTTTTCGCCCTTAAAAAGCAGATTAAAACTCAAAACGTGCTGTTTTGCTAAAATAAGCATTTTAAAGCATTTTAGATCGTTGAAATCGTTCAAATAGACGCAATATTAATATAAAACGAATAATAAAAATTCGTCGTTTTATGCGTTTTACGCGTTAAAACGCAGATTAAAGCTCAAAACGTGCTGTTTTGCTAAAATAAGCATTTTCAAGCATTTTAGATCGTTGAAATCGTTCAAATAGAAGCAATATTAATAAAAACGAATAATAAAAATTCGTCGTTTTATGCTGTTTTACGCGTTAAAACGCCAGATTAAGCTCAAAACGTGCTGTTTTGCTAAAATAAGCATTTTCAAGCTTTTTAGATCGTTGAAATCACGTTCAAATAGACGCAATAAAAATAAAAACGAATAATAAAATTTTCGTCGTTTTTTATGCTGTTTGCGCGTTAAAACGCGCAGATTAAAGCTCAAAACGTGCTGTTTTGCTAAAATAAGCGTGCTGGCGTTTTAGATCGTTGAGGAAAATCGTTCAAATACAAGCAATATTAATAAAAAACGAATAATAAAAATTTAGTGGTTTTATGCTGTTTTACGCGCGTTAAAACGCCGTTAAAGCTCAAAACGTGCTGTTTTTTGCTAAAATAAGCATTTCAAGCATTTGAATCAATTTGAAACCGTTTAAATAAGGCAGCGCAATAAATATAAAAACGAATAATAAAAAATTTCGTCGTTTTTATTTTACGCGTTAAAACGCAGAATAAAAGCTCAAAACGTGCTGTTTTGCTAAAATAAGCATTTTCAAGCATTTTTAGATCGATTGAAATCGTTCAAATAGAAGCAATATTAATAAAAACGAAGATAATAAAAATTTCGTGAATTTTTATGCTGTTTTACGCGTTAAACGCAGATTAAAGCTCAAAACGTGCTGTTTTTTGCTAAAATAAGCATTTTTCAAGCATTTTAGATCGTTGAAATCGTTCAAATAGAAGCAATATTAAAATAGAATAATAAAAATTTCGTCGTTTTTTTATGCTGTTTTGCAACGTTAAAACGCAGATTAAAACTCAAAACGTGCTGTTTTGCTAAAATTAAGCAATTTCAAGCATTTTAGATCGTTGAAATCGTTCAAATAGACGCAATATTAATAAAAACGAATAATAAAAATTTCGTCGTATTTATGCTGTTTTACGCGTTAAAACGCGGTAAAAACTCAAAACATTAACATTTTGCTAAAATAAAACATTTTAAAGCATTTTTAGTCGTTTAATCGTTCCAAACCAGACGCAGTAATGGCAAAACGAATAATAAAATTCGTCGTTTTTATGCTGTTTTACGCGTTAAAACGCAGATTAAAAGCTCAAAACGTGCTGTTTTGCTGAAATAAAGCATTTTTCAAGCATTTTAGATCGTTGAAATCGTTCAAAATGAGAAGCAATATTAATAAAAACGAAGGAATAATAAAAATTTCGTCGTTTTTTATGCCGTTTTCACGCGTTAAACGCAGATTAAAGCTCAAAACATTAACTGTTTTTGCGCTAAAATAAAAGCATTTTCAAGCGTTTTGAATCGTTGAAATCGTTCAAATAAACATATTAATAAAAACGAATTAATAAAAAAATTCGTCGTTTTTTATAACATTTTTACCGCACGTTAAAACGCAGATTAAACCTCAAAGCATTAACATTTGCTAGATAAGCATTTCAAAGCATTTTTAGATCGTTGAAATCGTTCAAATAGACGCAATATTAATAAAAACGAATAATAAAAAAACACCGTCGTTTTTTATGCTGTTTTACGCGTTAAACGCAGATTAAAGCTCAAATCGTGCTGTTTTGCTAAAATAAGCATTTTCAAGCATTTTAAATCGTTGAAATCGTTCAAATAGAAGCAATATTAATAAAACGAATAATAAAAATTCGTCGTTTTTTATGCTGTTTTCGCGTTAAAGCGTTAAAAGCTCAAAACGTGCTGTTTTGCTGAAATAAGCATTTTCAAACTTTTTAGATCGTTGAAATCGTTCAAAATAGACGCAATAAAATAAAAAGCAAAGATAATAAAATTTTCGTCGTTTTTATGCTTTGTTTTACGCGTTAAAACGCAGATTTAGCTCAAACATGCTGTTTTGCTTCGTAACATTTTCAAGCATTTTGGGTCGTTTGCAAATCGTTCAAATAGACGCAATATTAATAAAAACGAATAATAAAAATTTCGTCGTTTTTATGCTGTTTTACGCGTTAAAACGCAGATTAAAACTCAAAACGTGCTGTTTTAGCTAAAATAAGCATTTTCAAGCATTTTGAATCGTTGAAATCACGTTCAAATAGACGCAATATTGGCAAAACAGATAATAAAAATTTCATCGTTTTATGCTGTTTTGCGTTAAAGCGATTAAAAGCTCAAAACGTGCTGTTTTTTTGCTAAAATAAGCATTTTCAAGCATTTTTAGATCACGTTGGGAAATCACGTTCAAATAGAAACGAAAATATTAATAAAAGCATTTAGATCGTTGAAATCGTTCAAATAAAACTGTGGTAAGCTAAAAAACGAACCGTAAAAAAATTCGTCAGGCGTTTTTATGCTGTTTTACGCGTTAAAACGCAGATTAAGCTCACAACGTGGTGTTTTGCTGCAAATAAGCATTTTCAAGCATTTTAAATCGTTGAAATCGTTCCAAATAGACGCAATAAAATAAAAACGAATAATAAAGAACAAATGGTTTTGTACGAACACGAGTTAAAACACCAGAATAAAGCTCAAAACGTGCTGTTTTGCTAAAATAAAGCGATTTTCAAGCATTTTAGATGGTGCGATCGTTTCAAAATAGACGCAATATTAATAAAAACGAATAATAAAAATTTTCGTCGTTTTTTTTATGCTGTTTTTACGCGATTAAAACGCAGATTGAAACTCAAATCGTGCTAAAATAAAGCATTTTCGTGTTTAAATCGTTGAAATCGTTCAAATAGAAGCAATATTAATAAAACGAATAATAAAAATTCGCGTCGTTTTATGCTGTTTTACGCGTTAAAACGCAAGATTAAAATAAAAACGTGCTGTTTGCTAAAATAAGCATTTTTCAGCTTTGAATCGTTTGGAAATCGTTCAAATAGACGCAATAAAATAAAGCGACCATGGGGTACTGTCCGTTTTATGCATTTTGCGATAAAACGCAGATTAAAAGCTCAAAACGTGCTGTTTTGCTAAAAAATGGCTTTATTTTCCAGCGTTTTAGATCGTTGCAATCGTTCAAAATAGACGCAATAATGTAAAACGAATAATGGGCTGTCCGTTTTTGTACTTGTTTTACGCGTTAAAACGCAGATTAAAGCTCAAACGTGCTGTTTTTTGCTAAATAAGCATTTTCAGCATTTTAGATCGTTGAAATCGTTCAAATAGACGCAATATTAATAAAAAGTAGTGTAAAAATTTCGTCGTTTTTATGCGCGAGCACGCGTTAAAACGCAGATTAAAGCTCAAAACGTGCTGTTTTGCTGAAATAAGCATTTCAAGCATTTTTTAGATCGTTGAAATCGTTCAAATAATAGAAACAGCAATAATAAAAACCGGGCAAACTAAAATTCGTCGTTTTATGCTGTTTTGCCGTTAAAACGCAGATTGGCTCAAAACGTGCTGTTTTGCTAAAATAAGCATTTTTCAGCATTTTTAGATAAATCGTTCAAATAGACGCAATAAAATAAAAACGAATAATAATAAAAATTTTGTCGTTTTTATGCTGTACGCGTTAAACGCAGGGCAAACGCCAAAGCATTGCTGTTTTGCTAAAATAAGCATTTTTCAAGCATTTTTAGATCGTTGAAATCACGTTCAAATGGCGCGTAAACAATAAAAACGAATAATAAAAATTTCGTCGTTTTTATGCTGTTTTACGAAGTTAAAACGCAGATTAAAGCTCAAAACGTGCTGTTTTGTTAAATAAGCATTTTCAAACGGTACGGGTCGTTGAAACCGTTCAAATAGGCGCGGCAAAATAAAACGAATAATAAAAAATTTCGTCGTTTTATGCTATTTTGCGCGTTAAAACGCAGAATAAAAGCTCAAAACGTGCTGTTTTTTTCTAAAATAAGCATTTTCAAGCATTTTTAGATCCGTTGAAATCGTTCAAATAGAAGCAATATTAATAAAAACGAATAATAAAAAATTTCGTCGTTTTTTATGCTGTTTTACGCGTTAAAACGCGAGTTAAAACTCAAAACGTGCTGTTTTTGCTAAAATAGCATTTTCAAACATTTTAGATCGTTACGAAATCGTTCAAATAGAAACTAATGGCAAAACGAATAATAAAAAATTCGTCGTTTTTATGCTGTTTTACACGTTAAAACGCAGATTAAAGCAAACGTGCTGTTTTGCTAAAATAATAAGCATTTTCGGCATTTTAGGTCGTTTGAAATCACGTTTCAATGAACGCAATATTAATAAAAACGAAATGTAAAATTTCGTCGTTTTATGCTGTTTTACGCTTAAAACGCGTTAAAGCTCAAAACGTGCTGTTTTGCTAAAATAAGCTTTTAAGCATTTTAGATCGTTGAAATCGTTCAAATAGAAGCAATGTGTAAAAAACGAATAATAAAAAAAATTCGTCGTTTTTTGTACTGTTTTACGCGTTAAAACGCAGATTAAAGCTCAAAACGTGCTGTTTTTGCTTTAAAATAAGCATTTTCAGAAGCATTTTAGATCGTTGAAACCGTTCAAATAGACACAATGAAATATAAAAACGAAAGATAATAAAAAGATTTCGTCGTTTTTTATGCTGTTTTACGCGTTAAAACACAGAATAAAGCTCAAACGCTGTTTTTTGCTAAAATAAACATTTTTCAAGCATTTTAGATCGTTAAGAAATCGTTCAAATAGAAGCAATATTAATAAAAACGAATAATAAAGGCTGTCGTTTTTATGCTGTTTTTACGCGTTAAAACGCAGATTAAAGCTCAAAACACGATGCTGTTTTGCTAAAATAAAAGCATTTTTCAAGCATTTTAGATCGTTGGAAATCGTTCAAATAGAAGCAATATTAATAAAATCGAATAATAAAAATTTCGTCGTTTTTTATGCTTTGTTTTACGCGTTAAAACGCAGATTAAAAACTCAAAACGTGCTGTTTTGCTTTAAAATAATAAGCAATTTCAAGCATTTTAGATGTTGAAATCGTTCAAATAGACGCAATATTAATAAAAAACGAATAATAAAAATTTCGTCGTATTTATGCTGTTTTTACGCGTTAAAACGCTGATTAAAAGAAGCTCAAAACGTGCTTTGTTTTGCTAAAATAAGCATTTTAAAGCATTTTAGATCGTTGGGAAATCGTTCAAATAGACGCAATGTTAATAAAAACGAATAATAAAAATTCGTCGTTTTTTATGCTGTTTTACGCGTTAAAACGCAGATTAAAACTCAAAACGTGCTGTTTTTGCTTTAAAATAAAAAGCATTTTCCAAGCATTTAGATCGTTGAAATCGTTCAAATAGACGCAATATTAATAAAAACGAATATATAAAAATTTCGTCGTTTTTATGCTGTTTACGCGTTAAAACGCAGATTAAACTCAAAACGTGCTGTTTTGCTAAAAATAAGCATTTTCAAGCGTTTTAAATCGTTGAAATCGTTCAAATAGAAGCAATATTAATAAAACAGATAATAAAAAAAATTTATTCGTTTTTTATGCTTTGTTTTACGCGTTAAAACGCAGATTAAAGCTCAAAACGTGCTGTTTGCTTTAAAATAAGCATTTTCAAGCTTTTTAGATCGTTGAAATCGTTCAAATAGACGCAATAAAAATAAAAACGAATAAACTAAAATTTTTCGTCGTTTTTATGCTTTTGTTTTACGCGTTAAAACGCAGTTAAAGCTCAAAACGTGCTGTTTTGCTAAAATATAAGCTTCAAGCATTTTAGATCGCGTTTGCAATCGTTCGATAGACGCAATATTATTAAAGCGAATAATAAAAATTTCGTCGTTTTATGCTGTTTTACGCGTTAAAACGCAGATTAAAAGCTGCAAAACGTGCTGTTTTAACAAAATAAGCATTTTCAAGCATTTTAGATTGTTGATCACGTTCAAATAGACGCAATATTAATAAAACGAATATTAAAAATTTCGTCACGTTTTTATGCTGTTTACGCGTTAAAACGCAGATTAAAGCTCAAAACGTGCTTTGTTTTGCTAAAATAAACATTTTCAAGCATTTTAGATCGTTGAAATCGTTTAAAATAAAACGTATTAATAAAAACGAATAATAAAAAATTCGTCGTTTTTATTGCTGTTTTACGCGTTAAAACGCCGATTAAAGCAAAACGTGCTGTTTGCTAAAATAAGCATTTTTCAAGCATTTTAGATCTTTAAAAATCGTTCGTAGACGCAATAAAAATAAAAACGAATAATAAAGCCGTCGTTTTATGCTGTTTACGCGATTAAAACGCAGAATAAAGCTCAAAACGTGCTGTTTTGCTTCGTCAAAGCATTTTCAAAGCATTTTAGATCGTTGAAATCGTTCAAATAGACGCAATATTAATAAAAACGAATAATAAAATTTCGTCGTTTTATGCTGTTTTACAGTTAAAACGCAGATTAAAGCTCAAAACGTGCTGTTTTTGTTAAAATAAAGCATTTTCAAACATTTAGATCGTTGAAACCGTTCAAATAGACGCAATAAAAATAAAAACGAATAATAAAATTTCGTCGTTTTATGCTATTTTACGCGTTAAACGCAGAATAAAGCTCAACGTGCTGTTTGCTAAAATAAGCATTTTTCAAGCATTTTGATCGTTGAAATCGTTCCAAATAGAAGCAATATTAATAAAAACGAATAATAAAAATTTCGTCGTTTTTATGCTGTTTTACGCGTTAAAACGCAGATTAAGCTCAAAACATTAACATTTTGCTAAAATAAGCATTTTTCAAGCATTTTAGATCGTTTGGGAAATCGTTCAAATAGACGCAATATTAATAAAAACGAATAATAAAAATTTCGTCGTTTTTTACATGCTGTTTACGCGTTAAAACGCAGATTAAAACTCAAAACGTGCTGTTTTGCTTTAAAATAAGCATTTTCAAGCATTTTAGATCGTTGAAATCGTTCAAATAGAAGCAATATTAATAAAAAACGAATAATAAAAAAATTCGTCGTTTTATGCTGTTTTACGCGTTAAAACGCAGATTAAGCTCAAAGCGTGCTGTTTTGCGCAAAATGGCGTTGCCAGAAGCATTTTAGATCGTTTGAAACCGTTCAAATAGACGCAATAAAATAAAAAACGAATAATAAAAAATTTCGTCGTTTTTATGCTGTTACGCGTTAAGAAACGCAGAATAAAGCTCAAAACGTGCTGTTTTGCTTTAAATAAAGCATTTTTCAGCATTTTAGATCGTTGAAATCGTTCAAATAAATAATATTAATAAAAACGAATAATAAGAATTTCGTCACGTTTTTATGCTGTTTTACGCGTTAAAACGCGGATTAAAACTCAAAACGTGCTGTTTTGCTGATAAGCATTTTCCAGCATTTTGGTTCGTTGAAATCGTTCAAATGAAGCAATATTAATAAAAACGAATAATAAAAATTTCGTCGTTTTTTATGCTGTTTTACGCGTTAAAACGCAGATTAAAGCTCAAACGTGCTGTTTTGCTAAAATAAGCAATTTCAAAGCATTTTAGATCCGTTGAAATCGTTTCAGGCCAGACGCAATATTAATGAAAAACGAATAATACAAAGGAATTTCGTCGTATTTATGCTGTTTTACGCGTTGAGCGCTGATTAAAAGCTCAAAACGTGCTGTTTTGCTTTAAAATAAAAGCATTTTAAAGCATTTTTAGATCGTTGAAATCACGTTCAAATAGACGCAATAGTAATAAAAACGAATAATAAAAAATTCGTCGTTTTATGCTGTTTTACGCGTAAAACGCAGATTAAACTCAAAACGGTATATTTTTGCTAAAATAAGCATTTTCAAGCATTTTAGATCGTTGAAATCGTTCAAATAGAAGCAATATTAATAAAACGAATAATAAAATTTCGTGGTTTTTATGCCGTTTACGCGCGTTAAAACGCAGATTAAAGCTCAAAACGTGCTGTTTTGCTAAAATAAGCATTTTCAAAGCGTTTTAGATCGTTGAAATCATTTAGGCAGAAACTTAATATTAATAAAACGAATAATAAAAATTATTACGTTTTTATGCTGTTTTACGTTAAACGCAGATTAAACCTCAAAAGTTCTGTTTTGCTAAAATAAGCATTTTGAAGCATTTTAGATCGTTGAAATCGTTCAAATAGACGCAATATTGGCCAATAAAAACGAATAATAAAAATTTCGTCGTTTTATGCTGTTTTACGCGTTAAAACGCAGATTAAAGCACAAATCATGCTGTTTTGCTAAAATAAGCATTTTCAAGCATTTTAGATCGTTGAATCGTTCAAAAAGGCGCAAAATTAATAAAAACGAACAATAAAATTTCGTCGTTTTTATGCTGTTTTACGCGTTAAAACGCAGATTAAAATCAAAACGTGCTGTTTTGCTTATAAGCATTTTCAAAACATTTTAGATCGTTGAAATCGTTTTAAATAAAACATATTTAAAAAAAGAATAATAAAAATCGTCGTTTTATGCTGTTTACGCGTTAAAACGCAGATTAAAACTCAAACGTGCTGTTTTTGCCTTTAAAAAAAGCATTTTCAAGCATTTTAGATCGTTGAAATCGTTCAAATAGAAGCAATATTAATAAAAACGAATATAAAAATTTCGTCGTTTTTATGCTGTTTTACGCGTTAAAACGCAGATTAAACTCAAAACGTGCTGTTTTGCTAAAAAAAAGCATTTTCAAGCATTTTTTGATCGTTGAAATCGTTTAAATAGACGCAATAAAATAAAAAAAGAAAATTAAAAAAATTCGTCGTTTTTATGCTGTTTTTTCGCGTTAAAACGCAGTTAAAGCTCAAAACGTGCTGTTTTGCTAAAATAAGCATTTTCAAGCATTTTAGATCGTTGAAATCGTTCAAATAAGAGCAATATTAATAAAAACGAATAATAAAAATTCGTCGTTTTTTTGCTGTTTTACGCGTTAAAACGCAGATTAAAGCTCAAAACGTGCTGTTTTGCTAAAATAAGCATTTTCAAGCATTTTTAGATCGTTGAAATCGTTCAAATAGAAGCAATATTAATAAAAACGAATAAAAAAATTTTCGTTTTTATGCTGTTTTACGGTTAAAACGCAGATTAAAAGCTCAAAACGTGCTGTTTTGTTAAAATAAGCATTTTCAAAATTTTTAGATCGTTGAAATCGTTCAAAATAGAACAATATTATAAAACGAATTAAAAATTCGTGTTTTATGCTGTTTACGCGTTAAAACGCAGTTAAACCAAACGTGCTGTTTTGCAAAATAAGCATTTTTAAAAAATTTTAGATCGTTGAAAACGTTTTAAATGCGCTATTAATAAAACGAATAATAAAATTCGTCGTTTTATGCTGTTTACGCGTTAAACGCAGATTAAACTCAAAACGTGCTGTTTTGCTAAAAAAAAGCACAAAACATTTGATCGTTGAAATCGTTAAATGAGCAATAAAAAAAACGAATAATAAAAAAATTGTCGTTTTATGCTGTTTTAGCCCTTAAAACGCAGATTAAAATCAAAACGTGCTGTTTTGCTAAAATAAGCATTTTCAAGCATTTTTTAAACGTTGAAATCGTTCAAATAGAAGCAATATTAATAAAAAACGAATAATAAAAATTCGTCGTTTTATGCTGTTTAGCGTTAAAAAAAGCAGATAAACTCACAACTGTGTTTTGCTAAAATAAAGCATTTTCAAGCATTTTAGATGTTTTCAATCGTTCAAATAGACGCAATATTAATAAAAACGAATAAAAAAATTTCGTGTTTTATGCTGTTTTAGCGTTAAACGCAGATTAAAAAAACGTGCTGTTTGCTAAAATAAGCATTTTCAAGCATTTTTAGATCGTTGAAATCGTTCAAATAGGCCCAAAATTAATAAAAACGAATAATAAAAATTTTGTCGTTTTTTATGCTGTTTTACGCGTTAAACGCAGATTAAATCAAACGTGCTGTTTTGCTAAAATAAGCATTTTCAAGCATTTTAGATCGTTGAAATCGTTCAAATAGAAGCAATATTAAAAAAAACGAATAATAAAAATTCGTCGTTTTTATGCTGTTTTACGCGTTAAAACGCAGATTAAAGCTCAAAACGTGCTGTTTTGCTAAAATAAGCATTTTCAAGCATTTTAGATCTTAAATCGTTCAAATAGACGCAATAAAAAAAAAACGAATAATAAAAATTTCTCGTTTTATGCTGTTTTACGCGTTAAAACCAGAATAAAGCTCAAAACGTGCTGTTTGCTTTAAAATAAGCATTTTCAAGCATTTTAGATCGTTGAAATCGTTCAAATAGACGCAATAAAAATAAAACGAATAATAAAATTTCGTCGTTTTTATGCTGTTTTACGGTTAAAAAAAGCAGATTTAACTCAAAACGTGCTGTTTGTTAAAATAAAGCATTTTTAAACATTTTAGATCGTTGGGAACGTTCAAATAGAGCAATAAATAAAAACGAAATAAAAAAATTGTCGTTTTTATGCTTTTTTCGCGTTAAAACGCGTTAAAGCTCAAAACGGCTGTTTTGCTAAAAAAGCATTTTCAAAATTTGTCTTTTTAAAAAGTTAAAAAGCAAAAAAATAAAACGTTAAAAAAAACCTTTTTTAGTTTTTTT
>NW_027047298.1:0-15857 GCF_025399875.1 Dalotia coriaria
TAAAATTTTTTTTATTGTTTATTTAAATTTTTAACGATTAAAATGCTTGAAAATGCTTATTTTAAAAAGGGGTTTTTTTTGCGTTTTCGTAAAAAAAAAAAAACGCAATTTTTATTATTTTTTTTTAAATATTGCGTCTTTGAACGTTTTAACGTCTAAAATGCTTGAAAATGTTATTTTAGCAAAACAGCACGTTTTGACTTTTAATCGCGTTTTAACGCGTAAAACACATAAAAACAAAATTTTATTATTGTTTTATTAATATTGCTCTATTTGAACGATTTAACGATCTAAAAAAAAATTTTTTTTAAAAAAGGTTTTTTTTAATCGCGTTTAACGCGTAAAAAAGCATAAAAAAGACGAATTTTTTTTTTGTTTTTTTTAATAGTTTTTTGAACGATTTAACGATCAAAAGTTGAAAATCTTATTTTAGCAAAAAAAGCACGTTTTTAGCTTTTTTCGTTTCGGAAAACAAAAAAAAAGGGGGGTTTTTTTTACCTTTTTATTAAATTCCATTTAAGTTTAACTCAAAAGCTTTTTTTTTTTTACAAAAACAAAAACCCTTTTTTTAATTCTTTTTAATAAAAAGCTAAAAGACGAAATTTTTTTTAACGTTTTTTAAAATTTTTTTTTAAGCCCATTAAAAACTTAAAAATGCTTTTTTAGCAAAACAGATTTTTAGTTTTATTTGGGTTTTAAGGGAAAAAGCATAAAAACGAAAATTTTTAATTATTTTTTAAATTTTCTTTAAACGTTTTAAGACAAAATGTTTTAAAAACTTTTTTTTAAACAAAAACGCATTTTATTTTTCGGTTTTTTAAAGCTAAAAAAAAATACAATTTTTTATTTTGTTTTTTTTTAAAAAGCATTATTTAAACGTTTAACGCCTAAAAAACTTAAAAGATTTTGAAAAAAAAAAGTTTTTTTTAATTGGTTTTCGAAAAACTAAAAGCAAAATTTTTTTTTTGCCAACATTTTTTTTTGCGTTTAACCTAAAACTTAAAATGATTTTTAAAAAAAGTTTTTTTATTTTCTTTTAACGGTAAAAAAGCTAAAAAGGAAATTTTTTATTTTGAAAATTTTTGGCATTTCGTTTTAACGCTAAAAGCTAAAAAAATTTTTTTAAAAAAAAATTTTTTTTTTTTAAATTTCGTTTTTTCGCTAAAAAGCTAAAATGCAAATTTTTAAAGTTTTATTAATTGCTTTATTTTTAAAGATTTCAAAATTAAAATGTTTTTAAAATTTTTTTTGCAAAAACCGGATTTTTCGCGTTTTAAAGGAAAAAAAAAAGCAAATTTTTTAAATTTTTTTTTTTTAAAGCATTTAACGACCAAATTTTTTTTAAAATTTAATTTTGTAAACCCCGTTTTATTTTAAAGTTTTTGGGAAACAGCTAAAAAAATTTTTTTAATTTTTTTAATAAACGCAATTTTAAATTTTTTAAAAAAATTTAAAAAAAAATTTTTGCAAAAACGATTTTATTTAACAAAAGTTTTTAAGCAAAACCAAAATAAAAAACGACGAAATTTTTTTATTTTTTTAAAATTTGGGTTTTTTAAAAAATTTTAACGATCAAAATGCTTGAAAATTTTTTTTTGCAAAACAGCAGTTTTGAGTTTTTTTTCTGCTTTTCGAAAAACACATAAAAAAAAATTTTTATTTTTTTTTTTAAAATTTTTTCCATTTAACGATTTTAAATCTAAAATGCTTAAAATGCAAGCAAAAAGCTTTTTGGTTTTTAAGCGTTTTTTTCCAAAAAAATTAAAAACCCTTTTTTTTATTCGTTTTTTTTTAAAAGTAATTTTCATTTAAGCAAAAAGTTTTAAAATCTTTTTTTAAAAAAAGACGTTTTTTTATTTTGGTTTTTTTAAAAAGCATAAAAAAGAAAATTTTTTTTAAACTTTTTATTTTTTGCGCAGAAACGTTTAACTAAAAAAAAACTTTAAAAATTTTTTTAACAAAACGACTTTTTTTAATCGGTTTTAAGCGTTTAAAAAATAAAAAAGAAATTTTTTATTTTTTTTTTTAAAAAGCGTTAAATTTAACGCTTTAACGTTAAAATTTGGGAAAAATTTTTTTTTTTCAAAAAAATTTTTTTTTAACGGTTTTAAAGGGAAAACTAAAAAGCAAATTTTTTTTTTTTCGTTTTTATTTATTTTTTTTAACGTTTAACACTAAAAGTTAAAATCTTTTTTAGCCAAAAATTTTGTTTTTTCCCTTTTAAGCGAAAAAAATAAAAAAGCGCATTTTTTTATTTTTTTTTAAAACCCCTTTTAAATTTAAGTTAAAAGCTTAAAATTTTTTTAAACAAAAAAACTTATTTTAACGCGTTTTAAGCTAAAAAACTAAAAAAGGAAAATTACGTTTTTTTTTCTTTTTATTTGCGTTTAACGATTTTTGAAAAAAGCTTATTTTAGCAAAACAGCAGGAGTTTTATTTTTTTAACGGTAAAAAAAAAAAAAATTTTTTTTTATTTTTTTTAATATTGCGTTTTTTGAACGATTTAACGTAAAAAGCTTGAAAATGTTATTTTAGCAAAACAGATTTTTTTTTTTTTTGCGTTTTAACGAAAAACCCTAAAAAGACGAATTTTTTTTTATTGTTTTTTTTAATTGCTCTTTTTAAAAAGATTTCCACCCAAAAAAAATTTTTTTTAAAAAAGCCGTTTTGAGTTTAATCGCGTTTTAAGGGGTAAAACAAACAAAAACGACAATTTTATTATTCGTTTTTATTAATATTGCTCTTTTGAACGACCGATCTAAAAAAGCTTGAAAAGCTTTTTTTACAAAAAAGCACGTTTTGAGTTTAATCTGCGTTTTTTCGCGTAAAACAGCATAAAAAAGACGAATTTTTTTTTATTCGTTTTTTAAAAATTTTTGTTCTATTTAAACGATTTCAAGTCAAAAAGCTTGAAAATGCTTATTTTAGCAAAAAGCACGTTTTGAGTTTTTAACGCGTTTTTAACCCTAAAACAGCATAAAACACGAAATTTTATTATTCGTTTTTTTAATATTGCTCTATTTGAACGATTTCAACGCAAAAAAGCGAAAATGTTATTTTGCCGGGGTTTTGACTTTAATCTGCGTTTTACGCGTAAACAGCATAAAAAGACGAATTTTTATTATTCGTTTTTTTTTATATTTTCTATTTGAACATTTCAACGATCTTGCGAAATGCTTATTTTAGCAAAACAGCCCTTTTTAGTTTAATTTCGTTTTAACGCGTAAAACAGCATAAAAGACGAAATTTTTTTTACTTTTATTTAAAATTGGTCTATTTAACGATTTCAACGATCTAAAATGGAAAAAGTTATTTTGAAAACAGCACGTTTTGAGCTTTAATCTGCGTTTTAACGCGTAAAACAGCATAAAAAAGACTTTTTATTTTTTTTTTAAAAATTTCGTCTTTTGAACGTTTCAACGATCTAAAATGTTGAAAAGCTTATTTGCAAAACGCACGTTTTGAGTTTAACTGCGTTTTAAAGCGTAAAAAAGCTGCTTGAAAATGCTTATTTTAGCAAAACAGCACGTTTGCCAGGCTTTAATCTGCGTTTTAACGCGTAAAGGCTTAACACACTCAAAACGACAGATTTTTGTTATTTGAACTTTTATTAATGTGCTTCTATTTGAACGGTGACATTGATTTCAACGAACTAAAATGCTTGAAAATGCTTATTTTTAGCAAAACAGCACGTTTTGAGCTTTATTCTGCGTTTTAACGCGTAAAACAGCATAAAACGACGAAATTTTATTATTCGTTTTTATTAATATTGCGTCTATTTGAACGATTTCAACGATCTAAAATGCTTGAAAATGCTTATTTTAGCAAAACGAATTTTGAGCAATCACTGCGTTTTAACGCGTAAAACAGCAAAACGACGAAATTTTATTATTCGTTTTTATTAATGTGCATTATATTTGAACGATTTCAACGATCTAAAATGCTTAGCGAAAATGCTTATTTAGCAAAACAGCACGTTTGAGCTTTATTCTGCGTTTTAACATGAAACAGTATAAAACGACGAAATTTTATTATTCGTTTTTTTATTTTTATTGCGATCTATTTGAACGATTTCAGCGATCAAAAATGCTTGAAAATGTATTTTAGCAAAACAGCACGTTTTTGAAGGCTTTAATCTGCGTTTTAACGCGTAAAACAGCATAAAACGACGAATTTTTTATTATTCGTTTTTATTATCATTGCGTCTATTTGAACGATTTCAACGATCTAAAATGCTCTTGAAAATGCTTATTTTAGCAAAACAGCAAGCACGTTTTGAGCTTTAATCTGCGTTTTTAACGCGTAAAACGACAACATAAAACGACGAATTTTTTTATTATTCGTTTTTATTATTAGTAAACTATATTTGAACGATTTCAACGATCTAAAATGCTTGAAAATGCTTATTTTTTAACAGCAAAACAGCACGTTTGAGAGCTTTTATTCTGCGTTTTAACGCGTAAAACGGCAAACGGCGAAATTTTTTATTATTCGTTTTTTATTAATATTGCGTCTATTTGAACGATTTCAACGATCTAAAATGCTTGAAAATACTTATTTTTAGCAAAACAGCACGTTTGAGCTTTAATCCTGCGTTTTTAACGCGTAAAACAACATAAAAACGACGAATTTTTATTATTCGTTTTTCTTAACATTGCTTCTATTTGAACGATTTCAACTTGTTGATAAAATGCTTGAAAATGCTTATTTTAGCAAAACAGCACGTTTTGAGCTTTATTCTGCGTTTTAACGCGTAAAACAGCATACAAAACGGCGAAATTTTTATTATTCATTTTTATTAATATTGCGTTTATTTGAACGATTTTAACGATTTAAAATGCTTGAAAATGCTTATTTTAGCAAAACAGCACGTTTTGAGCTTTTAATCCTGCGTTTTAACGCGTAAAACAGCATAAAATATTGGGTACTTTATTATTAGTTTTTATTAATATAGCATCTATTTAAACGATTTTAAGGCCTAAATGCTTGAAAATGCTTATTTTAGCAAAACAGCGCATTTTGAGCTTTAATCTGCACGTTTAACGCGTAAAACGGCATAAAAACGACGAATTTTTATTATTCGTTTTCTGTGCTTCTATTTGAACGATTTCAACTATACAAAAATGCTTGAAAATGCTTATTTTAGCAAAACGCAGCACGTTTTGAAGCTTTATGCCGCGTTTAACGCGTAAAACAACATAAAAACGACGAAATTTTTTATTATTCATTTTATTAATATTGCGTCTGTTGAACGATTTTAACGATCACAAATGCTTGAAAATGCTTATTTTAGCAAAACAGCACGTTTGAGCTTTAATCTGCGTTTTAACGCGTAGAGCAACATAAAATGGCGAATTTTTATTATTAGTTTTTTATTAATATAGCTTCTATTTAAACGATTTTCAACGATCTAAAATGCTTGAAAATGCTTATTTTAGCAAAACAGCACGTTTTAATTTTAATCTGCGTTTTAACGTAAAACAACATAAAAATAGCCAATTTTATTAGTTTTTATTAATATAGCTTCTATTTGGAACAGCGATTTCCAGCGACCTAAAATGCTTGAAAATGCTTATTTTAGCAAAACAGCGCACGTTTTGAGCTTTTAATCTGCGTTTTAACGCGTAAAACAGCATAAAAACAGCGAATTTTATTATTCGTTTTTCTTAAGCATTGCTTCTGTTGAACGATTTCAACTATCCTAAAAATGCTTGAAAATGCTTATTTTATAGCAAAACAGCACGATTTTGAGCTTTATTTACCCACGTTTTTAACGCGTAAAACAGCATAAAACGACGAAATTTTATTATTCATTTTTTATTAATGGCCGTCTATTTGAACGATTTTAACGATCTAAAATGCTTGAAAATGCTTATTTTAGCAAAACGGCACGTTTTTGAGCTTTTAATCTGCGTTTTAACGCGTAAAACAGCATAAAACGACAGAAATTTTATTATTCGTTTTTATTAATATTGCTTCTATTTGAACGGTTCAATGATCTAAAATGCTTGAAAATATACTTATTTAGCAAAACAGCGTTTGAGCTTTTAATCTGCGTTTTAGCGCGTAAAACAGCATAAAACGACGAAGGGGTACCTTATTCGTTTTTATTAATATTGCGTCTATTTGAACGGTTCAACAATCTAAAATATGCTTGAAAATGCTTATTTTAGCAAAACAGCACGTTTTGAGCTTTTAATCTGCGTTTTAACGTGGAAACAGCATAAAACGACGAAATTTTTTATTATTCGTTTTTATTAATATTGCTTCTATTTGAACGATTTCGCCAGCAATCTAAAATGCTTGAAAATGCGCGGTTTAGCAAAACCAGCACGTTTTGATTTTAATCTGCGTTTTTAACGCGCGTAAACGGCATAAAACGGCAATTTACTGGTATTCTTTTTTTATTAATGGCCAGCTATTTGAACGATTTCAGCGATCTAAAATGCTTGAAAATGATTATTTTAGCAAAACAGCACGTTTTGAGCTTTGAAATCTGCGTTTTTAACGCGTAAAACAGCATAAAACGACGAATTTTTATTATTCGTTTTATTAATATTAGCTATTTGAACGATTTCAGGATCCTAAAATGCTTGAAAATGTATTATAAAACAGCACGTTTTTGAGCTTTATTCTGCGTTTTAACCGCGTAAAACCCAGCATAAAACGGCAGAGGGGTACATTATTCGTTTTTATTAATGTGCGTCTATTTGAACGATTCAACGATCTAAAATGCTTGAAAATGCTTATTTTATCAAATGTACGTTTGAGCTGTAATCTGCGTTTTAACGCGTAAAACAGCATATAAAATGACGATTTTTTATTATACGTTTTGTATTAATATTGCTTCTATTTAAACGATTTCAACGATCTAAAATGCTTGAAAATGCTTATTTTAGCAAAACAGCACGTTTGAGCTTTAAATCTGCGTTTTTAATAACGCGTAAAACAACATAAAACGACGATTTTTTATTATTCGTTTTATTAATATTGCTTCTATTTTGAACGATTTCAACGATCTAAAATGCTTGAAAATGCTTATTTTAGCAAAACAGCACGTTTTGGAAGGCTTTAATCTGCGTTTAACGCGTAAAACAGCATAAAGCTTGACAGAAATTTTTTATTATTCGTTTTTTTTATTAATGATACTTGTATGTTGAACGATTTCAACGATCATAAAATGCTTGAAAATGCTTATTTTAGCAAAACAGCGTTTTGAGCTTTATTCTGCGTTTTAACGCGTAAAACAGCATAAAACGACAGGAAATTTTTAATATTCGTTTTATTAATATTGCGTCTGTTGAACGATTTTAACGATCTAAAATGCTTGAAAATGCTTATTTTAGCAAAACAGCACGTTTGAGCTTTAATCTGCCGTTTTAACGTGGCGGCATGAAACGACGGTTTTGTTTGGTTTTATTAATACTTCTATTTGAACGATTTCAACGATCAAATGCTTGAAAATGCTTATTTTAGCAAACAACTTTTGATTTTGAACTTTATTCTGCGTTTTAACGCGTAAAACAGCATAAAACGACGAAATTTTATTATTCGTTTTATTAATATTGCGTCTATTTGAGACTTAGCAATTTCAACGATCTAAAATGCTTGAAAATGCTTATTTTAGCAAAACAGCACGTTTGAGGCTTTAATCTGCGTTTTAACGCGTAAAACAACATAAAACGACTGAAATTTTATTATTCGTTTTTATTAATGTGCGTATATTTAGAACGATTTCAATGATCTAAAATGCTTGAGAAATGCTTATTTTGTAAAACAGCGATTTTGAGCTTTATTCTGCGTTTAACGCGTAAAACAGCATAAAAACGAAGCGAAATTTTTATTATTCGTTTTTATTTTTGTGCGTCTATTTGAACGATTTCAACGATCGAAGCGCGAAAATGCTTGTGCCCAGCAAAACAGCACGTTTGAGCTTTAATCTGCGTTTTAACGCGTAAAACAACATAAAACGACGAATTTTTTATTATTATTCGTTTTTATTAATATTGCACGTCTATTTGAACGGTTTCAACGATCTAAAATGCTTGAAAATGCTTATTTTAGCAAAACAGCACGTTTTGAGCTTTGCAATCTGCGTTTTAACTTGCCGTAAAGAGCAGCATAAAACGACGAATTTTTTATTATTCGTTTTTATTAATAATGCTTCTATTTGAACGATTTCCAACGATCTAAAATGCTTGAAAATGCTTATTTTAGCAAAACAGCACGTTTTGAGCTTTATTCTGCGTTTTAACGCGTAAAACAACATAAAACGACGAAATTTTTATTATTCGTTTTTAGTAATATTTGCACGTCTATTTGAACGATTTCCAACGATCTAAAATGCTTGAAAATGCTTGAGCGCATAAAACAGCACGTTTTGCGACTTTGTCACCGCGTTTTAACGCGTAAAACAACATAAAAGCGACGAATTTTTTATTGTTGTTTTCTTAACGCTCTATTTGAACGATTTCAACGATCTAAAATGCTTGAAATGCCTTATTTTTAGCAAAACAGCACGTTTTTGAGGCTTTATTCTGCGTTTTAACGCGTAAAACAGCATAAAACGACGAAATTTTTATTATTCATTTTACTATTATTAATATTGCGTTTTATTTGCTTGAACATTTAACGATCTAAAATGCTTGAAAATGCTTATTTTAGCCAAAACAGCACACGTTTTTTTGAAGGCTTTAATCTGCGTTTTAACGCGTAAAAAACCAGCATAAAAATGACGAATTTTTTATTATTAGTTTTTATTAATATAGCACATCTATTTAAACGATTTCAACGACCTAAAATGCTTGAAAATGCTTATTTTAGCAAAGCAGCACGTTTTGAGGCTTTAATCTGCGTTTTAACGCGTAAAACAGCATAAAACGACGGAATTTTTTGTGTATTCGTTTTCTTAACATTGCTTCCTGTTACGAAGACGATTTCAACTATCTAAAATGCTTGAAAATGCTTATTTTAGCAAAACAGCACGTTTTGAGCTTTTATTCTGCGTTTTAACGCGTAAAACGGCATAAAAACGACAGAATTTTTATTATTCGTTTTATTAATATTGCGTCTGGTTTGAACGATTTTAACGATCTAAAATGCTTGAAAATGCTTATTTTTGGCGAAACAGCACGTTTTGAGCTTTGTCTGCGTTTTAGCGCGTAAAACAGCATAAAAATGACGAATTTTTTATTATTAGTTTTATTAATATAGCTTCTATTCGCAAGCGATTTCAACGATCTAAAATGCTTGAAAATGCTTATTTTAGCAAAACAGCACGTTTTGGCGGCTTTAATCGCCGTTTTAACGCGTAAAACATAAAATGACGAATTTTTATTATTAGTTTTTTATTAATATAGCTTCTATTTAGACGATTTCAACGACCTAAAATGCTTGAAAATGCTTATTTTAGCAAAACAGCACGTTTGAGCTTTAATCTGCGTTTTAACGCGTAAAACAGCATAAAACGGCGGGTACATTATTCGTTTTTTCTTAACATTTGCTTCTATTTGAACGATTTTCAACTATCACAAATGCCGAAAATGCTTATTTTAGCAAAACAGCACGTTTTGAGCTTTTATTCGCCATTTTAGCAGCGTAAACAGCATAAAAACGACGAAATTTTATTATTCATTTTATTAATATTGCGTCTATTTAGCGAACGATTTTTAACGATCTAAAATGCTTGGTAACATTTTAGCAAAACAGCAGCACGTTTTGAGCTTTACCCCAATCTGCGTTTTAACGCGTAACATAAAACGACGAAATTTTATTATTCGTTTTATTAATATTGCTTCTATTGAACGATTTCAATGATCCTAAAATGCTTGAGAAAATGCTTGGTAGCAAACAGCGCGATTTTGAGCGCTTTAATCTGCCGTTTTAACAACGCGTAAAACAGCATAAAACGACGAATTTTTTATTATTCGTTTTATTAATATTGCGTCTATTTGAACGATTTCAACGATCTAAAATGCTTGAAAATGCTTATTTTAGCAAAACAGCACGTTTTGAGCTTTTAATCTGCGTTTTAACGCGTAAAACAGCTTGTATAAAACGACAGAAATTTTTTATTATTCGTTTTATTAATATTGCGTCTATTTGAACGATTTCAACGATCTAAAATGCTTGAAAAATGTAACATTTTAGCAAAACGAAAAGCACGTTTTGAGCTTTAATCTGCGTTTAACGCGTAAGGCAACATAAAAACGACGAAATTTTTATTATTCGTTTTTTTATTAATGAGCCCAACTTCTATTTGAACGATTTCAACAATCTAAAATGCTTGAAAATGCTGATTTTAGCAAAACAGCACGTTTTGAGCTTTAATCTGCCCGTTTTAACGCGTAAAACAACATAAAACGGCAATTTTATTATTCTTTTTATTAATATTGCTTCTATTTAAGGAACGATTTCAACGATCTAAATGCTTAAAAATGATTATTTTAGCAAAACAGCACGTTTTGAGCTTTAATCTGCGTTTTAACGCGTAAAACAGCGCATAAAACGACGAATTTTTTATTATTCGTTTTTATTATGTGCTTCTATTTGAACGATTTCAAGGATCTAAAATGCTTGAAAATACTTATTTAGCAAAACAGCACGTTTGAGCTTTATTCTGCGTTTTAACGCGTAAAACAACATAAAACGACGAGAATTTTTATTATTCGTTTTTAGTAATATTGCGTCTATTTGAACGATTTTCAGCGATCACAAAATGCTTGAAAATGCTTATTTTATCAAAACAGCACGTTTGAGCTTTAATCTGCGTTTTAACGCGTAAACAGCATAAAATGACGAAATTTTATTATTCGTTTTTATTAATATGCTTCTATTTGAAGATTCAACGATCTAAAATGCTTGACAATGCTTATTTTTAGCAAAGCACGTTTTTGAGCTTTAATCTGCGTTTTAACGCGCAAAACAGCATAAAACGACGAATTTTATATTATTCGTTTTTATTATTGGCGTCTATTTGAACGATTTCACGATCTAAAATGCTTTGAAAATGCTTATTTGCAAAACAGCACGTTTTGAGCTTTATTCTGCGTTTTAACGCGTAAAACAGCATAAAGCGACGAAATTTTTATTATTCGTTTTTTATTTTTATTGCGTCTATTTGAACGATTTCAACGATCGAAAATGCTTGAAAATGCTTTTTAGCAAACAGCACGTTTTTGAGCTTAATCTGCGTTTTAACGCGTAAAACAGCATAACAACGACTTTTTTATTATTCGTTTTTTATTAATATTGCTTCTATTTGAACGATTTCAACGATCTAAAATGCTTGAAAATGGTTATTTTAGCAAAACAGCACGTTTTTGAGCTTTAATCTGCGTTTTAACGCGTAAAACACATAAAACGACGAAATTTTTTATATTCGTTTTTATTAATATTGCGTCTATTTGAACGATTTCAGCGATCTAAAATGCTTGAAAATGCTTATTTTTAGCAAAGCAGCACGCTTTGAGCTTTATTCTGCGTTTTAACGCGTAAAACAGCATAAAACGACGAAATTTTTATTATACGTTTTTATTTTATTGCGTCTATTTGAACGATTTCAACGATCTAAAATGCTTGAAAATGCTTATTTTAGCAAAACAGCACGTTTTGAGCTTTAATCTGCGTTTTAACGCGTAAAACACATAAACGACGAATTTTTTATTATTCGTTTTTTATTAATATTATGCTTATTTGAACGATTTCAACGATCTAAAATGCTGAAAATGTTATTTTAGCAAAACAGCACGTTTTGAGCTTTTAATTTGCGTTTTAACGCGTAAAACAGCATAAAACGACGAAATTTTTTATTTTCGTTTTTTAATATTTACGTATATTTGAACGTTTCACGATCTAAAATTTGAAAATGTTTATTTTAGCAAAACAGCACGTTTGAGCTTTTAATCGGCGTTTTAACGCGTAAAACAGCATAAAACGACGATTTATATTCGTTTTTTATTAATATTGCTATTTTGAACGATTCAACGATCTAAAATGCTTGAAAATGCTTATTTTAGCAAAACAGCACGTTTTGAGCTTTAATCTGCGTTTTAACGCGTAAAACACATAAAAGACGAATTTTTTTTTTTTTTTTAAATGCTCTATTTAAAAATTTCAACACCCAAAATGCTTGAAAAAGCTTATTTTAGCAAAAAAGCACGTTTTTAGTTTAATCTGCGTTTTTTAAAGCGTAAAACAGCAAAAAAAGACGAATTTTATTAGTTTTTTTTAAATTGCTTTTATTTGAACGATTTAACATCTAAAATGCTTTAAAATGCTTATTTTAGCAAAACAGCCCGGGGTTTATTTTTTCGCGTTTTTTTCGCTAAAAAGAAAAAAAAATTTTTTTTTTTATTTTTATTAAAATTTTTGGGATTTAACGATTTTTTGTTAAAATGCTTGAAAAAACTTTTTTAGAAAAAAAGCCCTTTAGCTTTTAACGCTTTTAACGCGAAAAATAAAAAAACGTTTTTTAATTGTTTTTTTTTAAAAATTCACTATTTAAAGTTTAAGCCCAAAAATTTTTAAAAGCTTTTTTTGCAAAACCCGTTTTAGCTTTTTTCGCTTTTTTTCGCAAAAAATAAAAAAAATTTTTTTTTATTGTTTTCTTAAATTTTTTCTATTTAACAAAACAACTTTAAAAACTTAAAAAACAAAGAAAACAGCATTTTTAGTTTTATTTGGTTTTAATAAAAAGCTAAAAAAAATTTTTATTATTTATTTTTTTAAATTTCTTATTTAACAAACGACTAAAAACTTAAAAACTTTTTTACAAAACAGCATTTTTAGTTTTTTTAATAAAACCATAAAAAAACAATTTTTTTTTAAAATTTTTTTTTTTAAAAAGCCTTTTAAAAATTTAATTCAAAAAATTAAAAGCATTTTTGCAAAAAACGTTTTTCTTAATTGCTTTTAAACGAAACACAAAAATGCTTTTTAAAAGTTTTTTAAAAAGCTTTATTTTTCGCCTAAAAATTTAAAAGCATTTTACAAAAAGACGTTTTATTTTTTTTGGGTTTTAACGGTAAAAAACTAAAAGGAATTTTTTTTTTGAACAGTTTTTTTAAGTTTAACTTTAAAAACTTAAAAGCATTTTTAAAAAAAGAGTTTTAATTTGGTTTTTTTAAACGCATAAAAAAGCAAATTAATTCTTTTTTTAAAATTTTTTTCAGAAAGTTTTAAGTTAAAATGCTTAAAACTTTTTTAAACAAAAAAGATTTTTTTGGTTTTTTAAATTTCCCCTTTTTAAAGTAAAAAAAATAAAAAAGGAAAATTTTATTTTAAAAAAGCTTTATTTAAACGTTTAACGCTAAAAGCAAAAAAACATTTTAAAAAACCCTTTTTTTTAATTTTCGTTTTAACCTAAAAAAGTTAAAAAACGAAAGATTTTTTAAAAAGTTTTTTAAAGCTTTTTTAACGTTTAAAACTAAAAGCGAAAATTTAAACAAAAAAATTTGGCTTTTAACGGTTTAACGCTAAAAAGGGTAAAAGCAATTTTTTTTTAAGTTTTTTTTTAATTTGCGTTTTTGAAAACTTTAACGACAAATTTAAAATCTTTTTTAAAAAGCCTTTTTATTTTTCAGGGGTTTTTTTGCTAAAAAAATTTTTAAAAAACGTTTTTATTTTCGTTTTTTTTTTTAAAACTTAGAAAGATTTAACGTTAAAAAGCTTAAAAAAAAAATTTTACAAAAAGCCGTTTTTATTTAACGCCCTTTTAAGCAAAACGCTAAAAAAGCGAAATTTTTTAACGTTTTATTAATTTTTAAACATTTTTAACGGGTTTAAAAACTTAAAAAGCTTATTTTTAAAAAAAAAACCCTTTTTAGTTTTAAACTGCGTTTTTAACCCTAAAACCCCATAAAAAAGACAATTTTTTTATTATTCGTTTTTATTAATATTGCTTCTATTTGAACGATTTCAACGATCTAAAATGCTTGAAAATGCTTATTTTAGCAAAACAGCACGTTTTGAGCTTAATCTGCGTTTTAAGGCGTTAAACAGCATAAAATGACGAATTTTTATTATTCGTTTTTATTAATATTGCTTCTATTTAAACGATTTCAACGATCCAAAATGCTTAAAATGCTTATTTTAGCAAAACAGCACGTTTTGAGCTTTAATCTGCGTTTTAACGCGTAAAACAGCATAAAATGACGAAATTTTATTATTCGTTTTTATTAATATTGCTTCTATTTGAACATTTCACGATCTAAATGCTTGACAATGCTTATTTTAGCAAAACAGCACGTTTTGAGCTTTAATCTGCGTTTTAACGCGAAAACAGCATAAAACGACAATTTTTTATTATTCGTTTTTTATTAATATTGCGTCTATTTGAACGATTTCAACGATCTAAAATGCTTGAAAATGCTTATTTTAGCAAAACAGCACGTTTTGAGCTTTTATTCTGCGTTTTAACGCGTAAAACAGCATAAAAAGCACGAATTTTTATTATTCGTTTTATTTTTATTGCGTCGATTTGAACGATTTCAACGATCGAAAATGCTTGAAAATGCTTATTTTAGCAAAACAGCACGTTTGAGCTTTAATCTGCGTTTTAACGCGTAAACACATAACAACGACGAATTTTTATTATTTGTTTTATTAATATAGCTTCTATTTGAACGATTTCAACGATCTAAAATGCTTGAAAATGGTATTTTAGCAAAACAGCACGTTTTGAGCTTTAATTGCGTTTTTTAAAGCGTAAAACAACAAAAAAGGAATTTTTATTTTCGTTTTTTTTTTAATTTCCTTTTTAACGATTTCAACGATCTAAAATGCTTGAAAATTTATTTTAGCAAAAAAGCACGTTTGAGCTTTAATTTGCGTTTAACCCTAAAACAACTAAAACGCGAAATTTTTTTTTTTCGTTTTTTAAATTTTTTTTCCTTTTAACGTTTCAACGATCTAAAATGCTTGAAAATGTTATTTTAGCAAAACAGCACGTTTGAGCTTTTCGCGTTTTAACGCGTAAAAAAGCAAAAAAGACGAATTTTTTATTATTCGTTTTTATTAATTTGCTATTTGAACGATTTCAAGTTAAAATGCTTGAAAATGCTTATTTTAGCAAAACAGCCTTTTGAGCAAAATTTCGTTTTAACGCTAAAAAACATAAAACGACGAATTTTTTTTTTTCGTTTTTTTTTTTAATATTCTCTTTGACGATTTCAACGATCAAAATGCTTGAAAATGTTTTTTTTAGCAAAACGCACGTTTGGCTTTTTTCGGGGTTTAACGTAAAACAACATAAAAAGGAAAATTTTTTTTATTCGTTTTATTATAGCTTCTATTTGAACATTTAACGATCTAAAAACGAAAATGCTTATTTTAGCAAAAAAGCCCTTTTTAGCTTTTTAAACTGCGTTTTAACGCGTAAAAAAGCATAAAACGCAATTTTTTTATTCGTTTTTATTAATATTGCGTCTATTTGAACGTTTCAACGATCTAAAAAGCGAAAATCATTTTAGCAAAAAAGCACGTTTTGGCAAATCGTTTTTTAAAGCTAAAAAGCAAAAAAACGACAATTTTTTATTCGTTTTTATTTTTAGCCTATTTGAACGTTTTACGATTCTTAAAATGCTTTTTTAAAAAATTTTCTTTTTTTTTTTTAAAACAAAACAGCAAAAAGGTTTTTTTTGGGTTTATTTTTTTTGCGTTTCAAAGCTAAAAGCTTAAAACCCCCCCGGGGGGGGCCAAAAAAAGGAAATTTTTATTATTCGTTTTTTTTTTTTTTGGGGCCCTTTAAAAAAATTTTTTTGAAAAATTTTCTTTTTTTTTTGGGAAAAAAAAAAAGAAAAGATTTTTTCCAAAAAGTTTTGATCTAAAATGGCTTTTTTAAAAAGCCTTTTGGTTTT